>NW_027105704.1:1385045-1423452 GCF_000696795.3 Halyomorpha halys
ATATAAAAAGTAATAAATATAAAAGATAATAAACAAAATAAAATAAATATAAAAATATATTATGAAAAATAAAAATATAATTAATTCGATAAGCAATTTTTCATGAATAACTATTAGTATGTTTACTTAAAAGATTATCTTCCTGAAAAGACATAAATGTCAAAACTTAATAATTTATCGGTGAAAATCCTTACATTTTGTCTTACAAAAAGTTTTTAGAATCCAATCAAGATAAAACTAGGTATGAAGAAAGGTAACAATGAAAATAAAAAAGAGTATATATAAAAAGTATTGTCTAAATGTTTAATTGAATAAATCTGATTAGAATCCATTAATGCAAGTATTTTAATATGTAAGCCTCTCTAATTAAGGGAAATGGTCCAAGTTGGAGCCGCTGAGGGAACTAAGGGCTGGGATTTAGTCCTTATGATCTTGACAGTACTAATCCACTCTGTCTAACCAAGACCCAAATAGAATACAGTAGTAATAAAATTCAGTATTATCTAAAATAAAAACTGTCCAACTTACATAATAATATAATTTCTTTCTTATATAATACAATAATTATGATATATACTTTTTTTTTTATCTCTTTACTTATTTTCTTTTCGTAAGATCCTTTTGAAAAATATTACACACATATGTGTATGTGTGTGCATTTATATGATGTATTTTACGCCTACCGTTATTTTATTTTTCATACCGTCAGACTACCAAATGTATAGAAAATCATGGAAAATTTTATAATACAAAAAATCTTAGAAGGGCGTATCAATGAAAATACACAAAACTTATAGAATCCATGAGGTCTTAAATTGTCCCCATCATAAAGTTATTAATCAGAAAATTTCTAGAATTCACTGAAATTATGAAAGGATAATAAAGGAACCATTAAAATTCGAATATACTGTAAAATGGGATTTCTTGGAAAATGTAATCATAAAAGACAGATGAGAAACTGAATTGGGCAACCATCGTTTAATACTGTTATAATAGTATGGTATAAGTCAACCATATGCCTAATAGTGTAATGCTATTCTCTGATTATGAAATAGGAAATAGTTTTATGATTTAAAAATATAGCATTTTTACTAACGAGCTATTTTAACGAATACTGGGAATTCTAGAATTCGAAATTTCATTAGATAAAAGGTCAATGATCGGTTATTTTTTCACAAATGATTAATGGGCATGTCCACTAGCAATAATAATAACATATTTCTAATCCTAGTTTGTTTCATTTTTCTTTAGTTAATTTAAAAAAAAAATGTCAAGTCAATGAGAAATTTCGACATTTTTTTCAAGAAAAAGAT
Organism: Halyomorpha halys; assembly: GCF_000696795.3. Lineage (NCBI taxonomy): Eukaryota > Metazoa > Arthropoda > Insecta > Hemiptera > Pentatomidae > Halyomorpha > Halyomorpha halys. The sequence continues at coordinate 1,386,359 of NW_027105704.1, forward strand.
ATATAGGATAAAATAATTTTTTTTCTCAAATCCAAGAAAGTTCTATTAGAATAGAAGTAATCCAAAACCGAATACGAAAAACAAATACTTTCAGAAGTATTACAATACCATGCACCATATGCTGTACTAATCCTATCGTTAACTCTTCCATGGCGTACAATGAAATGGGTCCATAACGGGAGCTAATTTTTTTTTTAATTAATGAACGGAACCAGTCAATAAGAGTTGTTTTAGAAACTATTTTAATTTAACTATATCCTGTAAACATCCAAAATACTCTACATCCTTTCTGTACTATACATTTAAACTAACTAGATTTTAGTATTTTTTATTATTTAAATATGTCGATTGATGACCAATTATCATGTAAACTATTTTATTCCCATTCTAATTAAGTATTTTGAAAAACTGCCGTCATGTGTGTACTTGGTTTTGAACAATATTTTCAAAATGACATATATGATTGAAATCTAACATAAAATGCTGTAATTTCACATTGAAGCAATTAATAGGCTAATAATTTCACATTATTGTTCTCCCGTTAACTTCTAATAGCCCATTCCTACGTAATAAATTCTAATTAATCACTAATGCTGGTAAATGGCTTATTGGCAAAAATATTTGAACAAAAATAATTATTTAATGTCAATAAACCTCATTAAAACTCTTCATTAGTAATTCAATTTGTTGAGAGCACACCTGATGAGGACAGGTGTTGAAGCGTTTATTTGAATATGTCAAACGGAGAGGTTCATTTCAACCGAATGTCGAGTTCAAAATCATTTAATTTAATTTATTTGAGAAATAAAGTGTATATATGTGTGTGTGTATATAAAAATATATATTATTATTTTATGGGTAGCCCATGGAGGCCTATGTTCTCGCGCGATGTATTAGGAAATACATGCTTTTCTTGACGTGGATTCGTCACTCCCACGCCTATTTTTTGCGAATGCCACCCATTGACTAACGGACCTAACAAATGCCCGGGGGAGGCTGTCAGTGAGTTTTGCATTATTTTGTGCTGGAAAAAAAAAAAACAGTTGGGACCGGGATTCGATCGACAACCTGTAGGTTGGTAGACTGGCGCCTTACCACGCTGCACCCATATATATGTATACAAACACGTCACGTACACATGCTATGAATTAACCACCTTCACTGGTATTGGTGTTGAAAATGGTGGCATATGGACATTTAAACTCATTTTAAATTTTACCGTTTTGACTGTACCGTTAAGGCTTAGTGCGCTCTCATTTAGTGTCCATTGGCCCTCGCTACTAGTGACGTGGCTGGGAGAGTTGCGCTGGGATCTCTTTGAGCCTTGCTTTGCCTTCCACACGGGGTGAAAGGCTTGGCACGCGGTTTTCCTGTTAAATGTAAATATGGTATATAGGTGGGAATGTTTTTATTTTATTGTTACTTAAATTTAATTTTCTTTGTATTATACATAAATTATTTTATTATATTTTTGATAAAGATTCATTTGTTCATTTATACTAATTAAGATAGTATTATCTTTTATTTATTACTGTTATTTTAAATTTAATTTTTTTGGCTTTTATTTCTGTATATATTGTGTGATTTTCTATTTGAACACTAATACTTAATTGCCTTCATTTGTGGAGGATTGTATTAATTCTCTTGAATACAAATATTATTTTAAAAAATAAAATAAAAAACATTGTTAATGTATTTTTTGGAAGAAATATTTTTAAATTCGGATAAAAATGCACATTATTTAAAAATAAATAAAAATTATGTTTGTTTGCGACATTATGATAATTGCAAAAGTAATTACAATGGTGTAAATATATCTTGTTAACTATACCGTCATTGTATTTGGTCAATTATGTACTCCTGTAAAATTTAAAATTTCAAAAGGAGGGAGGAGATATACTTTGTAATCCGAATAGTATAAAAACAGCATTAAACTTTATGAATAAAAATTAATTAGTATAAAATTACAGGGAAAACAAATCGAAATTAAATGAATAGTGCAGCATTAATTTTTTATAAATTTATTAATGCAGTTTAAAAAACATTATTGATTTTAAATCAGTAACTTATTGTTGAGTAATTAGTTAGTCAATCATGAACTCCTTAGTGCCCACCAGTGTAGATACAGAATATCTAAAAATAAATCAACAAAAATAAATATTTTTTGTGACATTACTATAATTGCTAAGTTATTACAATGGTGTGTATGTTTCTAATTCGTCAATTCTACTTTTATGCATAAAATTACTTATCCATGAACTTCATTACTCATTGAGAAATTAATGTTTATAAAGAAAATAATAATTAATTAAAAATAATCCATACAGTTAAAAGAAAAAATTTGTATTACGCAAGTCTTATGTTAACGTTCCAAAATAATGTAATGAATAAAAAAAGTAATAAAATGTACAATTTTACAAAAATTAAAATCATCAAAAAATCACAAGTACTGTATGGACTTCCAAGGGTCCTAGGAATTGTTTAATATGAGAAAAATCTAGAAAGATTCTAAAAGTATGTCCAAAACCTTTAGTATTAGTATTGAAGTTTATTATATGACAAATTTTAAGCAAAAACTAAAGGTGTCCCGAATCGCCACATAATTTATTGATCAAATTAATAATCTAACTTAAAGTGATCACAATACACCTCCTTAAAATGCAGAAATAAGAGAATTTTCAGAAGGAAGGGATTTCAAAAGAGAAAATGAAGAGGTCAGGGAATAAAAAGAAAAGTCTATACATCCTTGGAATGCCTCTGGAGAACGCCTTTGCTCTGACCTGACCCTATTTGAGATTTCGTTACCCAGTTTCTCATTATGGTGGATGAGGAAAAAAAAAGGCCTATGCATTGTATATTAGGGTGGGTGAGTACCTTTTTTTTCTTATTTTTTAAATTGTACTATTACAAAGTGTATTAATACCTGAGGAAAGTAGCGAACCAGGAAACTTAAGACAAAAAAGGAGGAAATAAATCAACCCTCGATATAACTTTGGACATGCGCTTTGAAGTTTACAGTTTTATTCATTCTAAGATGAACAGAAGTGGGATCACCGATTAATTTTCCGTTTTATAAATTTCAGAAAAAGAAAATTTAAGTGAAAAACCTTAGAAATTCGTGTTAAGCTAACTCTAAATCATGAAACTGCTCAATTTAAGTAAAAGCCCGCGATGCGTCAATCATGCGTTTTCAGTGTTTTAAATTTGATAATTTTTAATCAAATGGAATAAATTGACAGATGTAAACCATTCTCTTATGGATGAACATAAAGATCTCAAATTCAGGTTGAAACGTCGGCACGAATAAATACCTTTTTTTTAATTGTGATCATTAAATGAACGCCTCCCCCTCGACCATCTTCTCCACATTCTTTTTATAATTCTTAAACGGTTGAAATAATCATCGACTTTGGGTATTCCCTTTAAATTACGGCAAGTTAATTATTATTGGTAATATCTTAGTGTAAATTCTGATTTAAGAACCCATTTTTCTGTTCAGTCCATCCTATTGTATATTGTTTCTATTTTTCTGATATATAAATAAGTGAAAATAAATAATTTTTAAGCGAATGCTTGCTCTGGTGAAATTATAAATTCTAGTTTGTCCTCCTCAGCCCCAAGGCACTATATTCTCCAACCCCGAGGTGTTTAAGGAGATGCCGAGGGCGGGATCTTTTTGGGAGGCCTTATTGGGTTTGGCCGATGAGGAAGAGGATGGCCAATCACCTTGGGGGCTAAGGCCATTACCTCCTCATTGAGTTTGAGTTCGGTTCGGTCAAGATCGAATCCCTTTCCACGAAGTAATTGTTCCAACGAGGTTAACTTGCTACCGATAGGTGCTTCGTATAGTATTCATGAATCCTTGAAACGATTGAAAAATTGATTTTCATAATTTCAATTTATATACATGTGATTGAAAAAATGAAGAAAAACATAAAAATTTAAGTTCCAATTTAACTTAATTTTGTTTCACATGTGTTCAGAATCGAATTATATTATTAATATTTACTGTATTAAGTTAAGCAATAAACAAAAAAATCCAAGAACGGATTGATTATTTTTTTAATCATTTCTCTCAAGAATGTCACTTAAAAAAACACACCAAAAAAATCTATTGTATTAAAAAAAAGAATATAAATGCGTTATTATAAAGCATTATAATCATTTCTGACAAAAACATAAATGAATTAATTAAATGAAATTAGTTCAATAAAAATTTATTCTTACAATCAGTTGAGATTTGTTATATCAAAAGTTTGTAGAAAATTATTTACATAAATATTTTTAAAAATTAGAAAATTTAAGTTTTGAAATAATCTGAATCATTTTTTGATATAGAAATATAAATTTTCTAAAGAACTTTTAATTAAAAATGGAGAATTTTTAATTTTTGAATAATTAATTATTCAATTATTAGCAACTCACTCCTTCACAGCTGTTAAAAATAAACCTTAAAAAGACTTTTAAAATTTTTATAAGCTTGAATTAAGGGAAAAAAATCTGTCATACTAAACATAATAAATACATAAACATATTATTACATATATAAATAATAACAAACAATAAGATACCTACATTGGTATTTTTAAAACAAACTTCTCTAAAATAAACTGCAATATTCATTATTCAGATAGAAAATCACGTTTCATAAAATACTGAGAAATCAAAGCCAATTTAATAATGTGTTAAAAAAAAATTTTGGCTGAAAATTTCAGCATAGACATCGCTATTTAAGGCAAAAGAGAATCATTTGCAAGAAGAAATATGAGGTCTATTTTTTAGCAAGATTTAAGTTCCCGCCCTTATTCTTATCTCAACGCAATATTTTATTGTGAAATCACTGATGCGGGTTCTCCATGATTTATTATATGGTAATAGAAGCAAGAAAACACCATACTTACCTTTAGAAAAGGGAGATACGGGCTTACAATTCTTCATACTTGTGTAACTTTTTGTTTTGTTTAAAGATTTTTGTTTGTTTGTGATGCATGTTAGTCTTCTATTTGTTATTTGATCGTTTTGCAATCAATTTTTATAGAAAATTAATTGTATAGAAAATTTGGATTATTGATGGATCCACCTTTTTTTTCAAGTCTGTTTTATTAATATTTTAGTTGATAATTGTCCAATGTTCTTATGTTATCAATGCTGAAAGAGCATTTCTGAGAATTTTAAATGGAGTACACTCTGTATCTTACCTTGTTTGAAAAATTGTTTTGCATCAAAAATCTACAAAAAGTTTAGATTATTAATTGCCACCTTTCTAAATGTGTTTCATATAGTTGAACATATCAACTGCTACTCCTGTAAAAAATACGCAATTAGGTAATGCTGATTCTTCATTTAGCTTGAAGAAGGCTAGAATAGAAACCATGTCTAGTAAGAAATTGGGTGGGACAACGATCAAGCTCTCCTTGTTTCTGGGACATCCTGGAGTCTATCTTCCCGAACATGACGCATTCCAGCTTATCTGTCACCTTTCAAGAGTATAATTCATTTCTTGTTTTACTATTACCCCACTGCGGGATTTTGTCTTCTCGTTTTAATTAGGGATGCGACACCGATGTCGATGTTTTGAAAACATTGATGTTTTACCCAATACATCGATGTTTTACCTTTGTCCCAATTTTTCATTTTTTTTTTCCAAAAATAACTAAACGAAAACAAAAAATTTACAGCATAAACAAATTCCTATCAACAATGTGGTGGAATAAAAAAGGACCTCTAACTATCACGCTAACGACGTAGTAAAGATAAATTACGACTAGAAAAACCTCGATGATTTGAAATATGCTCAAAATTAAAATATCATTGCATACAAATCTTTACCAAAAATACATCGATGTTTTTGAACAACCTTTTCAATAACATATGGTCTGTTCCAACGACTACGTATACTCCCGCCAGTCGGAAGTGGTTTTTGCAAAAAATAATGCAAATTGACAAAAAAAAACATCGATGTTTAGAAATATCAATGTTCAATATTAAAATATCGTTGCATACAATACATTGCCCAAAATAATCGATGTTTTTGAACAACAATTTCTGAAACATAAGGTCTGTTCTTACGATCACGCATTCTATGGTATGTCAGAAGTGATTTTTGTATCAAAGAATAGGACATCGACTACAAAAAACATCGATGTTTTAAAAATATCGTTGCTTAAAATATTTACCCAAAATACATCGATGTTTTTGAACATCCATTTGAGTAACATGAGGTCTGTTCCAACGATCACGCATTCTACGGTCTGTTCTACGATGTGATTTTTGGAACAAAGAATCTGACAACGACTACAAAAACATCGATGTTCAGAATACCAATGCACAATATTAAAATATCGTTGCATACAATACATTGCCCAAAATACATCGATGTTTTGGAACAACAATTTCAGGAATATAAGATCTGTTCCAACGATAACGCATTCTACGGCCAGTCAGAAGTGCTTTTTGTATCAAAGAATAGGACATCAACTACAAAAAACATCGATGTTTTTAAAATATCGTTACTCACAATACATTACCAAAAAAACATCAATGTTTTTGAACAACTATTTCATATAGTTGGGTAATGTATTGTAAGCAACGATATTTTAAAACATTGATGTTTTTTGGAGTCCATGTCCTATTGGTTGATTGAAAAAGCACTTCTGACTGGCCGGAGCATGCGTAGTCTTTAGAACAGTCTTTATGTTACTGAAATGGTTAAAAAAAATTATATCGATGTTGAAAAACATCGATTTTTTTGTCGGTGTCGCATCTCTAGTTTTAATCGGAACATCCGATTACGTTTTCAGTCCAGGAAACACTGCATCATAAGGAGGGCACATTGTGGAACTAGACTTATACGCTGGCTATTTATCTATGCACATCAATAACCTTATGGACATATGATTTCTGTATGTGTGTTTTTATAAAATTGCATTTCCGCTATCTAAAATGATTAATTTATTTACATCTACGTAAACTGTCGAAGGCAATGTTTCAAACTAAGCTGACGATATATCACTATCATTTATGCCGGCTGTACAACAGTTGGTCTTAGCGGATTCAAACATAAGTCAAACTCGAACCAGTAAATTAGACAAGGACTCTGTTGAGCCTAATCCTCACCCAAGATTCGGAACTGCAAACGACAAAGTTCCCCTCGTGTTTGCCTGCTCTAGTTCTCTGTAATCCTAGGATTATTTCACTGCAAGAGTTAGACAAATATTTAGTATAATGATTGTCTTATCCTTTCTTGACTAAAATATGTTGTGTGATTTTGAATTCAAATATCTCAGAAGCATTATTGGAGGTCTCTTTTAATAAGGTATACGTAATGAAATAAATAATATAGTTTCATGAAAAAGATGATATAAACGGTTATATAGTATAAATGTTTTTTTATCAACGTAAAAATTGGTACTATAAATCGTATCGTTTTTTGATGACAAAAAACTTATGATGATGATAAATAGATTAGAGAAATCATTTGTGTTTTTCTTTAGGATTTTTTTCGTCACTCCCTATCTGGTCATTTCTGATTTCTACAGGTAAATAACCTATTCTAATCAGAGTAGAAGAGTAAGATTTATATTCCGTGGGACCGCTACGAAATAAAAGTCAACCTGCTCCCCTCAGACCGAATCAGAACCGACAATGTTTAAGACTCGAGGTTGCTACTGTGATGCCTCACCTCCTGGGCTACAAACGGGCTGTTTTATTACAAACTGCTCTTCCCTATCAAAAGCTATTTGATTATTTTTACCCATGATCGTTCTACCATTTTACTTTCTTCTCACTTCTGATCCTTTTAATGTTGTACCTTATTCATTGCCGATTGAGGCCTTGTCCTTCTAGTAGGACGTTAGTAGCTTAGTACAGTCTGTTTTTATTTGATTTATAATAGCTTTGCAATTTTCTATATCTGTTTTGTAACACAATTTATCATTTTATTTGCCTATCGCTTTCCCTATATGTTTTATTTTATATTACGGATATTTAATTGTTTAATGCACATTCAATTGTTCCTTTTTCACTTTTTTTTAATTTTAGTTTTTATTCCTTATATTTTATTTTTACTATATTTTATTAATTAGTGTGGTTTTATTTCCTCTATATAGTTCATACTAATTAGACGTTTATTAATATGTAAATTTCTTTTCATATAATTTTTGTTTTGTCTTTGCTGTCTATGGTAAAAATTGGTACTATAAATCGTATTGTTTTTTAATGACAAAAAAACTTATGATGATGGTAATTAGATTAGAGAAATCATTCGTGTTTTTCCATAGGATTTTTTTTGTCACTTCCTATCTGGTCATTTCTGATTTCTACAGGTAAATAACCTATTCTAATCAGAGATGATCTTTAATTTTGTATACTAGTACGTATATACGTATTCTTTATTGCATCCTTGAAGATGACCCGTAATGTGGACCAAAACGTAAACGTCATATCATAATTGAATTTATAGTTTTTACTATTTTTGGCGTTAATTTGATAACTCACCGGACCGGACCTAAAACCTAATTAAGTGGTAAATAGATTTACTACATTTATTCTATCTTATAAAGTAACTATCTGATAGAGCTGTTATGTTTACATAGCATATTACATTTAACTTAATTTAAAATATTTAAGAATTTCAAATTTTATAGCCATTTTTGTATTCCTGAAAAAATGGTATGGAATAAAATTAAAAAAAAAAAAAATATGTAAGTAAAAAACTTGAAGCAGTGCAACACCATGAGGCTTGTGACACATTTTAGAGGCACTTTGTAAATGAAGCCAGTAAGCAACAGCTCTAGCAAATAATTTAAATCTCCTGTATATCCTGAAAGGTAGCTCAGCGAAAGGGGGAGTGGCGATCGACCAAACTCTTCATAAATAAAAGATTCTTTTATTTATTAAAAAAAAGTCCCAACCTCTATAAATAAAACATCTTCCCGCTGCTGACATTGTGGAGTGAACCTTTTACGAAAAAGATCTGTCTCGGCTTAAAGCTTGCATCGATCGATATCCTTTAAACATTTATCATTCGACAATTTATCGTGTGAGAGTTTCATGTTTTCAGGAGCGTGATTTTGTTGAAATTTATTGATTAGTATGTTGAAATGCCAAAATATAAAGGTTCCCTTCCCAAAAACCTTACTCCCTTAACAGTTTATCAACTACGTATGAAAAGATTCTTAACATAAAATTTTGTGAATATTTTACTATCCTTTTAATTGAGTTTAACGGTTAATATGAAATGGATCTAAACGTTCATGTTAGTATTATAGGAGTATATGTTCTTATTAAACTACTTGTCAACCCATTCTTTTTCATTTGATTTCCTTTTTTACATAATGGATTGTAAACTCAAATTTATTTCGTTCCTTCCTTTTTTCCTGCACTAATAAATATATTATGATGCGACTATATAATAACATAAGATAATGATAAAATTATATTGGATATAGTACGATCAATTTTTTTTAATAATATTAACTGTTTTTATTTATTTACTTAAAACCAGGTCGGCCTAGTGGGCCTTACGTGGTTAGTGTAAGAGGTACATTAATAATATTAATTACATTAATATATTTATTCAGGCATTTTTAAAAAATATTATGCACCCAAAATTAACTTAAATATAAATAGTTCGTAAGTAAGTTGTTTTAAACAAATATTTAAACAGTTGAGTTAGGAGTTTGTTGAGGAAACACGTATGTTATACAAACCAAGGTCCTTTTTATTATAACCTCATACTTTATTTACACGTGTGTAGAATTCCAGGCATAGCGAATGGGCTAAGAAATAAAAATTGGGGAGATCAGTCCTGAGAGGAGTGTTAGGTTTTTTTTTTTTGGCGTAAAAAGTGGTTCTGATTTTTAACTTTGAAATATACCTTAGGCATTTTTAGTTTGTATTGTACACATTTATCATGTTTTATGTTTATTAAAAAATTATTTACTATTAGGTGGAGTGAAAGGATTATAATAATAGTTTCAAAAGATTTGTCATAACGCAGATAACAATAACATAAATTATTATTAATGAGGTGTAAATAGTTGACCGTAGATCAATGATTGGAGAAGTTTGTCGGGGGGTGCGGTCAGCAAAGAACAACATAAATAAACAAAACCATATTTATTTATTTTATGCCGACGTTTCGACCTGAGTTTCAGGTCTTCATCAGGGCTATAGAACAAAAGAGATAACAACAACATTTAGAGTAACATACAATTGAAAAGGAATAGTATACAAACAAACACTGATTAAAATTAAAAAAACACATTAAAAACATATGAAAACAACACTGTTTTCAATTTACTACCATACAATTCCACGAATATCAATCAATTAAAATTTTGTACTATTCAAGTATCAGTTATCAATTTTTTATCATGTATGATTTAATTCAATATTTGTATAATTCTAAATTTGTTTGTATACTATTCCTTTTCAATTGTATATTACTCTAAATGTTGTTGTTATCTCTTTTGTTCTATAGCCCTGATGAAGACCTGAAACTCAGGTCGAAACGTCGGCATAAAATAAATAAATATGGTTTTGTTTATTTATGTTGTTCTTTGCTGACCGCACCCCCGACAAACTTCTCCAATCATAAATTATTATTTAGGGTTAATGTTTAAATTTAGTATGTTTTTTTTTCTTTTTTTTTAGAACCCCAAGAATGTTATATGTTACATTTGCTTAGATCAATGGTTCCCAACCGGATTCCGCGACATAATTTAAGAACGGGTCATTCATCGTCAACATAGTTTTGAACCTTCCCACCTCAGATTTTCTTAAAACTTTGCACTTGTGTGGAAACACGGATAATTTTATTTTTTGTATAAAAGATAATTCAGGGTTTCTATAATTTTCCTTCTTCTTTAAAAAGGGTTCCGCTGACAAATAAGGTTAGAGAAACATTAATTCTTTTTGATCCCTGCATTCATTAATCTTTAGTCCCTATAATTCTTTCAAGAGATAAAACCATGATCCTTATCAATTATCATTATCCTACCAATATTTCCTTCGTCTGGGCTTATTTAAAATTATATATTCTAGTATTGTTGAAAAAAAAAAGTTTTTAAATAAAGTTTGTAACAGTAAATAAAATATTTTGAAAAATACAATAGAATATATAAATAGTCTGTAAAATATTTCGCAAGCAGGAGTGGCGTATTTTATATTATTTTAAATATTTTTTGACGGGTGAAATGTTTTTTAGCAGAAATTCCGAGAAAGATTGTTTTGAAATTAGTCCCGAATTGTTATTCAATGGACATGCAATACGGGCGCTTTCATTTTTCTCTTTTAAAATTAATTATTAAAAAAAAAATGTATTCTCCACCAAATTGATAAATCTTGTTCTTCATGATTCTGATCTATCAAAAATATACTTATTTTTGTTTATTGTATTTAAAGAAGGCGAACGGTGCTAAGCATTTTATTATTTTATCAAAATGCTTGAAATGTACTGAGGGGAGCGTAAAATGTGAAAATATCATTCTTTGTTTGTACTTGATTTCTTTTCAATACTCTGTTCAACTTTTTTTTTTTTAAAAAAACATAAATAATGACCAGACTTAAAAGAAATAAAATAACTAAAACTCAGTTCATGTAGTAACAATGATAGAATACAGAAGATAAAATTGAGGTAGTTTGTTATTTTGTTTGTTGCCAGCCGGATGCCAGAGGCTATATTATACCCTGCTGGTAGTGGTTCAGAGGAAATTAGATGTTGATATCAGGCTAACGGTATTGTTCAGTTCTTGCGCACTGTCATCCCTCCAGCAACTTTGCTGGAAGTTTTGTCAGTGAATTAATTTTGATACATTTTTTTTATCAAATAGGGTAGGTATATTATTTTTTGTAGATATTACTATTTAATTCTTTGCTCTTTTGTTTATACACAAACACAAACCTTTTTTGGAGATTGATTTTTAACACAATCCACATCGAAGGTGGTGTTTGCCTAGTTATCTATAGATGAACAACCTATACTAACCATGGTTGGGAGTGAAGTTTTTCATTTTGTGGGACCGCCACTTAATGAAAAATTACACGCCCCAGGCCGGACCCGAACCGGCGCCGCCCGTAGATCTCCATAGACCTGACCATCTAAGCCAACGATGGCTCGATGTAATTCATTAGCTTTGTGAATATTTCGGAATAGTTAACTCTAATAACTAATTCACTAGCTTGGTATATACCGAATATAGGTTGGTCGGAGAAGGCTTCCGATTTGTGTAGAATCTGAATATATCGCTAATTCGGACGAAATAATTTCTAGTGCAGTCATATGCAACTAAGACTGCTGTTAAGAAGAACTCTGTTCCTCGCTCGATCGTTTGGCATTGCATCCTATGATACAGTATGCGTCATTATTATGTTTTGGATGATGAACAAAACCGGTTGCTCTGACGAAGACGAGAGGAGCCAGATGTTGTGTATGAGACTTTAGGAAGAGTTTTAAGAAATTATGATCTTGAATGATGGAAGAAACGCTGAAATCCTTCATTTTCTGGAATATAGCCCATCGACCACCTGATTTCATATGTAGTAACATTGATCTTTCAGAAACAGGGGAATGTTGAGTGACCTCAACCCAATACTTACTGGCTATCCTTGTTTCAGGGATTATTTTTGCGGTTCAATGTTGAAGACGAATCCTCATGTTATTGTGCCCTAGTGGATACAATAGAGGGACATTTGTTCTTCTGTTTCCAAAGTTTCGTTCTAAAACAGAAACAAGACCTTTCAGCAGAAATCAGTTTCATGAACATTTTCCGCTTTTATAATGATTTATCTGAAAAGCAGCTTTTATATTGCAGATTATGCTGCGCAAATTTGAAGACAATTAAGAAAACACGAGCAAGAAAGGAAACGCATGGCTGTACCATATTAAGACCAGTGAAAAAGAAGCCGTATAGTCTAGATTACTATACGTTTACTTTTCCACGGGATTTCCTGCAAAGTCTTGACAGCAGTTCCACGAGATGAAGATGAATAGGCAATTGTTTTTTTACTGAGTAGGTGAAAGCTTAGTTACTTTTATAATAATTTTGTAGGAACCTGCGATACTGCGATGTTGTAGATTATGCAACATTCTCCTAGATATATGTTTCTATGACATATATTTTTTAGTGTCGAGAGCTATGGAACTTCTTGGTTTTGAGTCATATTGACAAATACTAGTGAGTTTCTATATCACTGACTGTTCATTGTGCTAAAAAAAAAAAAATGATTAGTCATTGCACCGTTAATCGTATTTAAAACTATGAAGATTCTAAAATAAAATTCACAATTTTTTCAAGTTCGGTTTCAGTTTTCGAAGTTTTGTTATTCTGCCAAAATTCCTAACCATTGTGACCACATTATTGTTAATTTATATTATAATGAAATAATTAATCAATGCAATATCCTTTGTCATGAGATACTTAAACATAGAATCCTAAACATAAGTATGGAGAAATATACTTAGCATGTGTCAATCTGCTAGTCTTTAATTTAGGATCATAAATACTTGTTTTTAAATTTTCTGAAAATAGCTTAAACATAAATTTAATTAATTTGAAGTGAACTGTGACTGCGGAGCGGTTAATGAATACCGAAAACAGTTAGAATACAACTGAGGGGAACTGGAAACTTAACTGAGAAGAAGTAAAGCAACTCCAGGAAACTGTCAGAAGTTGGATCCCAAAGGAGTTATTCTGCTTTGGTGATATCTGCGAGGAGTAGGCCTATCGCCACGGTTCCGTTTGCCATTATTGAGACTGTACTATCAGCTATAAGTACTTTTCAGTCTATAGCGTTTTGATATGTATAAATTAAAACCAATATTTTTTTAAAATTTTATTTTATCCATTGATATTTACAATTGCATTAAAATATATACAATTTGATGTTAGTTATATAATGCCAAGAAGTGAAGTAGCAATGTTGAGAATCTACCATTAATAGAACTTAAAAAAAAAATATTAAAAATTAAATTTTTCAGGTATGTAGGAAATGAAAAAATACATATCACGTATATGTAAAAGAAAAATCACAAACTCTTGGCATCGTAAATATTCACTTACATTGTGCTTTTTAGACATATAAAAAACTAAAGATGCCTCCGTGTTTGTCTGTAGTCATATTTGGGTTCGGGCATAATCCAGGGAAATCATATTTTTGTGAAATTTTAAGGGATCGTCCAGTCCAGTACCTAGTTGGACACATATCGATAGTATTAGGTTTCATTACCTGCTTTCGATTACGAATGATTAAACGTATTTTCTTCGGCACAACTATATTTCGAAAACGGTTCTTCCAGGCTTCAAATTTTAATGGAGATCAGGGAATTAGTGTAAAATGGGTGTACTATCAATATCATCATATTCAGTCTACTATATTCGTATGCGCATACGCATACACTGGGGCGGAATGGCCAAAAAGCGGAGACAATTCAGTATCTCGAGACGATTTAACATAGAAATCTGGGACCGTTTTCATTCGACTCAGAACAAAAAAATACATCAAGTACAACTGTTTTATTGAAATTTTGAAGAAAATTAAAGAACTAATGAAGAATTGAAAGCCTATTGGCAAGATAAAAATTTCTGAAATATTCGGAATTGGTTGTACTCATCAAAACATATTGCAACGAGTATTTTGAGTGTATCTTTAAATTAAATAATGCTTACAATTAAAAATTCATGGAAGCTCAAAAAAGAATTTTGTTAATAATAAAACTAGGGATTCGAAGTCAAAGGCTGTTAAAATTGATAAGACACTTACGATTTCCAATTCAAGAAAATTAGATTAACAGTTCCTTAGCTGCATCACTGATTTCAAGTTGCTTTTTCTTTGTTTTTTGGGCCTCTTGTTCGTGATAAAAGGATCCGAAGACTCCAATAGCTTGTGGAACACGTCTTCGTTGGTAGATATACAAGACATTTTCCGTGAGTTTCTGATGCTGTCTTGTAATCCTTATTTGTACTTTCTTATATCTCTCCCGACTGGGAGAATTGACTTCTGGACTATTTCAGCACCATGCAACAAAATCTTATGCACCGTAGATGGCATGTAGTATCATGAATATTTCTTAATGGTCATCTCTGCTGTTTCTATTGAGTAGAGTCCGAATTTTTCTGGGTCGATCATTGCATTGCTATTTATGACTTCCAGTATGGTAGCGATCCGGTGGATTAGAGTTTCTTATTGTGGTTGAATTAAATAGAAAAGGCTTAAATCAATTATGTTTGTGCGTGCACAGTTCGTCTTAATCAAAACAAACAACGGCCGCATTTATTTATTTTTTTCGTTTCCACTAATAATAAAAATGATTTATTAAGTATTTTCTCAAAAGAGAAGTAACATTCATTTTATCCAATTTTACTGTTGTCAATTAATAATTCTGTGTATGTTAATTGAAATTATGCCAATTCTAGAAAACCCAAATAATTTTCTTTTATGTTGACTTTCAATAATATTATTTTCAGTGTAATAAAGTTTAGTTCTTAATTACCACTTTTCATATTTTTTTAATTTTAAATCAAGATAGTAACATAGTAAATTTTACTTCACTGTTTACCTACTCCACGTTTTGTCTTTACTTGAGCGAAACCTGAAACCTCCCCCTCTTCCTAGTCAAAGATAGTGCAACAAACAAAGGCGTTCTCTAATTTTTTCCTTTCTTTGTGGTGTTATGATCGGATAGGCAGATAAAGGTAGATGATTTTTGTTCTAATCTTTACTTTAACCCGTCTAGTTTGAAAAGTGACTTTCCACATCTCGGAGGAAGCCAGAGCTTTTTTATAATCATAGCTGTTCTCAATGCTTATTTAAATTTCGAAACTTATAACGTTTAAAATCGCTCTAATTTTGTTTTGCCTAGTTTGCCTGATTTTGACTTAGTTGACCATCCTAGAGCAGGAAAAAAAATACTTATTTTTCTCTCCCTCTTTTACTATTGCGCTATCGAAAATAGAATTTTTTCTGTCCTGGCACCACTGTGCATCTTGATCTTGATGTGATTTTCTTTGATTTACTTTAGATAATGAAATAGTAACGTTTGATATACGTACTTTTACATCTTCTATTATCCCTATCATTAATGAGAAATACTAGATTTTCCCAATCAAACACCCTTTAGAGTATTTTTCGAAGCCGTTGTGACTTTCCCCCTACTAGCCTACAGGAAACTCCACAATAGGCCCAGACACGGAAGGCATTAGGAGGACCAAGTCGGCCGTTGGCAGTGCCAAACAGGCCCCAACTGGAGGGAAGGGTCGATATCAATTTGAGATTACACAGGCTCATCTCAGCTTTTGTTATATTGCCTTCTCTTAATAGACAGCAATAACCAGTTATCTAGGGCATCAGCTTCGTCTCCGATGATTGAGCCGGGCTTTCGGGGTCAGGCTCCAATATGCTCTGTCTAAGTCACTTAATTCTGAGTCATAAATTACCGCAGTATAATTTTTAGAGAGCATCACTTTTATACTAAAATTATAAAATCATACTTTTTTTGTAAAAAATAATATGTTTCTAAATTATTATTTACATGCTGTATCATATTTATGATTAAAATTACTGTAATTGTATAAAATAGATCGATTTTGAAAAGGTGTTTGAATGCCGTGTATCGATTTAAAATATAGAAAGTTAGGCAATTAATTACAGACCTTACTTTTAGAAGACCTTATTTCACTTTTATCAATTTATATATTCTCTTATTATCAAATTTTTTCAAATAATAAAAATTTGGCTGAGTACATTTTATTTTAAAAGCAACGTAAATTTCTGTTTCGCCTCAAAAAAACTAACTCAATTTTTATTTATTTTATTTTTTAAGAGACCCATTGGAGTGTCTAAGTCACAGCCTATATCTTTTATTTTCTTATTATATATGATGTTTCTCTAGCATAGTAAAGTAATCAAACTTTCCCTCATGGTTTATTTAATGCCCACTCTCTTGAGAACTACCTAGTACACGATAAAACGTAATTCCCTGTGTAAAGAAGAATAAATTTGCTAATATTCGAAAAGAAAATATTAGTATTAGAAAAATTGTATCCTACTAAATATTGAACAAAATGGGTTCTATTAGAGCTCAATTTGAATCTCATTAAACACCCTATAGAGTAGTTCATAATGATTATATTCCTAATATCCTTTTTTGATATTATATTCCTAATATTCCTAGTTTTGATGATATTGACCAAAATAAATTGACAAAATGATTACCTCTTGGTTTTGGAATAATATTATCTTGGGAACTATTGAATAACGAAAATTCTATTAGGGCTCAAATTAAGGTTATTATATGTACTACTAAGAAATTTAGAATGCCTTGGAAAAGAAGTTTAAATTAAAAAACGTTCAACATCTCAGGAACTAATTAACGTAGAGATTTCTATTATGGCTCAATTTGAATTAAGTTAAATACACCATAAAGTAGTTTGTAATGAACATCTTCGTGAGAGTAAAAGCTTTCATGCTATTTGCAAAAATGAATTGTCATAGTGTTAGTTTCTCGTAGTTTGGTAAAAATATAGGAGTTAAAAAAACTGTATTTAGGAAAATATTGAACGTAAATAAATCTATTAGAAATCAATTTTATGCTCGTTAAGTTCATTATAAAGTTATTCATAATGATTTTTATCCTATGAATAGTAGTTATTATGATATTTTCCGAAATAATTATCCAAAATGATGTTTTTCTGGTTTATTCGATTTGGAAAACATCATCTCGGGAATTATTGAAAATAAAGAAGTCTATTAGGTCTCAAATTGAAGTTAGTTGTTGTTGTTGTCTGGGGCTTAAGGGCGTAAAACCCTGAGGTCATCAACGCCCATTTGAAGTTAGTTATATGTACTATTAATTAGTTGATAATGACATTTCAGATACGTGTTATACTTATTGACAATCAATTTAAAAATACATGATGTCCATTTTGAAAAACAATTGCCATATTAGGAGTATGGGCTCACAGGGAGCAGTAGCATTTTTATTTTTGTATTTTTCAAACAGTTTTACTTGAAAATTTGTTGAAAGAAACTGATTTACTCTTACTTCTAGGTACAGCTAAATTTCAGCTATAGTCCAGAAAGGGAACCTAAAAAAATAGGAAATAAACGCAAAATTTCAATCATTCCTGATATATGTGGGTTTTTGGATTTGGACGGACATAGAAAATTAAAATTTGTCACCTCGACAAATCCAAGTTTATTTATTTTTATTATTTTTTTTTTTAGGACTTTATTCAAATTCCATTTCACATAATTATTAAACCTTTGATGATTAGTTCTAGTGGGTCTATAAAACATTTGTTGTTTTAAAAAATTGTTTATTTTTTCATTCCATTCTCCATAAAACTTAATAAAAACAATATTGTTTTCTGGAAATAGAGCAATTGCAATTTTGTAACTGAATTTTGGTAAATATTATGAAAACTGCAATTCATCTTAGAAAAAAAACTATATTAAAGTTATTTTAAATTGGTTCATTTTTTTTTCAATTTTCTTATTCAGCGCTAATAGGCACTATAAAAGTGATTTAAGATCAAAAAAGAACGAGAGATCTCTGATAGATACATATTTAACTATATTTATTTTCGAGAATAATCCTTGTGTTATTTTTTCTACTTTACTTGGTGTCTCTGTTCTTCTTCTTAGCTCTTAGGCAAGGAAAGTGCTGGATTGAATTTTGTGTTTAGCACCGCTCAAAGCTGGGCGTTAATTAAACTTAGGAGTTCGTTCAGCTTCCTGTTTAGTTTACGTAAGTTCTTAACTTACGGCCATCAACAAAGTTTCAGTGGCCGGATAATCGGTTTCCACTAACAACTAAAAATAAGTCCTCCAGAAAATAACTTTCCTATGACATCTGCCTTATTAGTCCTTTTGGTCTTCCTCTCTCCTCTGTGCTCTTTGAGCAGTCCTCGAGCTCTTTTGTCTAAGTTCTTCAGCTTAATTAATGAACTCCAGAGTCCCGGTAGTGGTTTTTGTCATATTATCATATCGACTAATTCAAAACACATTACAGTAAACTTATATATAACTCTGGTAATAATGAACATACTTAAAAAAACAATAACGAAAAACGAGCGTAGCTGAGAATTAAAATTTTATTTAAAAATATAAATTTAGATAAATATATAATCAGATCAAAAAATTATTAAGTTCAAATAGGAATCCTGTTTTGACAGGAACTAACTGTGAACTGCTTGTACAGACTGGTCAATCAAAATTTGATGATATGAAGGCAAGGAGGTTAGGACGAGCGGGACATGTGGCTCGAAGCAATCTATTAGGACGCTTCTATACAACAATGATCGCCATAGCTGGCAAGAGACCACGTCAGAGGCCAAAAACCTAATGGATTTACAGAACTGACTGAGATGTGAAAGAGGTGCATACAGCAAACTGGACAATGATCTACAAGGTCTGTAAAGCCAACCTAAAAACAAAAAATACTTTGCGAAATTTGTGATAAATCCTACATAAAATTGACATGCTCTGATATAAAAACACGCATTTAAGCCATAAGAGCACATTGAGATCCACTATGAAAACAACAACTCCCTCCTCAAACCATGTCAAGAATCTATAACGTGTGCAAAATAGATTGTAAATAATATTAAAATATTACGTAAATCGAAATCTCGTATTGGGTGAAATAAAAGAAAGTGAACAGGAAGGAGCCTGTTCCCCATTGTTATAGAGATTAAGCAATGCCTCACTTCGGTTCAGAGATATTTGGGCCAATGTGAGTGCAGGCCTGAACACTTGGGAACTTTGCTTCCTATAGAGGTGGTTGGGCAGAGTATTTGAGTTCAGAATATAGATTGCTCTGGAGATTCGTAATGAGCCTTTGAACTTAAATAATAGAGCACCGTGGAAAAAAGTCAGTTATTTCACCCCAATTTTTGATTACATTAATGAAAACTACTTATAATTACCAGTCAAATGAATGAGTTCGCTGAGTATATTTGGGGGAAAAGAAGGTTGGGGCAAAGTAATTTCAACTCCTTTAGAAATGAGCATTACCCTCGAAAAGGAAATAAAAGATAAATGGCAATCTTTTTGGAACGAAAGCCCAAGGAGTAAATTAAAAAATATTTAAAAAGAACATCAAGCCCTGGTACCTCTCGTCGTACAGAGGAGGTCGTATTGGCTAAGCTTAGAATTAATAAAAATGTAAGCAAAAGAAATACAAAATTCATGGCGTTGATGACCCGTAATGTTTAAGAAAACAAAATGGCGACTGTTAAAAAAAAATACTAATTTTTCATTCGAAGCTCCATATCTTTGAGACTACCTACAACTTTAGAAAACAGAATAAAACATCATTCAAAGTCGAGTAAATTTGGTATTATATCAATATCATATTGAGTTCAGTTGTTTACGTTTAATAGTTCCCAAGATGCAGTTTTTTAAAAATGCATCATTTCAATAAATATATTGAAAAATCAGTTTTAGTGAATTTATTGTTAGAAATACATGTATCTGGAACTATGCGAAGCACAGTTGTCTATTAGCATACAAATTAAAGCTATTTGATATAAAGTAGTTTTTGACGTTTATGAAGGCGTAGTAGCTTTCATGATTTGTTAAATTAGTTTTTTAACTGTTTGAAACAGCCTCTATTTTTTATTCCCCCTAACTATACATGGCAGACTCATCAATTTTGACTATTAATTATATATAGTTTTTATTAAGGAAATTAAAAATTTGGGATGTGTAAACTGACTTTTTTCTCCTCATAGGTTCTTGTAAGAGTGGTATATGATGTTCAGTTAACGATGTCTCTCTAAGTTGGGTCATAATTAATTAGAGTATATATGAAAGAAATATGATGAACCAGTCTTATTAGGAATTTTAGTTTCACGTCTTTTGGCTTCAGGGGACAACGTCAAGCCTTACTGCTAGAAAATTGGAAGAATTTGCTTAAGTTCCTAAAGGAGAACAACCTGTACCAAGAAATGCAACAACAAAATCCAGAATACGGTGGCTCTAACCCTGTAGTTGTATAGATTACCTTAAAATTAAGCAAATAAATAAATAGTTCCATAAACGTTTTAATAGCAACAGGGGATAAATGAATATATCCCCCAACTATACATGGCAGACTCATCAATTTTGACTATTAATTATATACAGTTTTCATTAAGGAAATTAAAAAATTGGGATGAACAAACTGACTTTTTTCTCCTCTTAGGCTCTTGTAAGATTGGTATGTGATGTTCAGTTAACGATGTCTCTGTAAGTTGGGTCATAAATAATTAGAGTATATATGAAAGAGTTATGATGAACCAGTCTTATTAGGAATTTTAGTTTCACGTATTTTGGCCTCAAGGGACAACGTCAAGCCTTACTGCTCGAAAATTGGAAGAATTTGCTCAAGTTCCTAAAGGAGAACAATCTGTACCAAGAAATGCAACAACGAAATCCAGAATACGGTGGCTCTAACCCTGTAGTTGTATAGATTACCTAAAAAATAAGCAAATAAATAATTGCATAAACGTTTTAATAGCAATAGGTGATAAATGAATATATTCAAATATATTACGTGTTGAAAAATGAAAAAAAAAATAGATAAAGTTATGAATTTGTGTGATAATTGCCATGGTCAGTATGTAAACTTGTAATTCAATATTTACCGATTGTAATAATTTATTTAAAAATTGTTTAACAGAGAGGGATATGATGCTGGACACTACAAGTTCCTCTCCCAATATGTGTAAATACAAAATCTAATATGAGACTGTCTGAGATAAAAATTAAAATGCACAGGAGTTTTTTTGTAATGGAGATATATACTTCTTTTAAAATTAAATATTATGCCAGTAACATATTCCCTGATCTGTGATATTTATAGGAGAACTATTTGAAGCTAACAAGTATTGTTTCTCAATGATAAAGCTACTTTTTTCAAGAGCGTTAGTATTTTTAAAAGACCATCGACCCCCATGAGATGGGACTGGAGAACTAAAAGAGGATCCCATTAGAGAGATAAAAGAGAAAAATAGGGGGAAGAATACAAAACGGTACAAGTGTAAGAGGAGGCACACGAGGCTAAGCTGTTAACAGGGCAGATAGGAGAACAGCCCCTACCGCGTTTGTATGAAATGAATCCCTCACAGTCTCCTGCCAGGGTCCCTGCCAACTTTTTATGTCTCCAGTTTAAGTTTGTTCCTTTCCACCCCTTTATCGAATTTGTCTCTCTTTTTCTTTTTTTTTTTCTCTCTTTCTCAAAATTGCTCTTTCCAAATTGTTCATATTTAATTTTTGGAACTAAATTCTGGAGATATGACTTTTTAGGTTTGGTAAAAATTATGTTAATTGGAAAAGTTCTCAATGTTGGAGTGCAGAAGTTGTATGGAGTTCATTGACCCCTAGATAACTAAATAAAGTGGAGAAACAAACTTTATTATAGGTATGTATATATTTTTTCCTTAATTCATTAGGGTCACTGAACTCAATAATGATGTCATTCGTTTTCTAACCAAACATTACAACTGAAGTTTTCCTTAGTTGTTATTACTTTGGTCAAAAATAATCATTTTATTTTAATTATTTTAAACCATAGGAAAATATAACAAAAATCTTACATAGAATCAAAAATAAATACTTATGAATAGAAAACAAATCTAAAATTGACTTATAACTCTTAAATAAATTGAGTAAAACTTTACAATAACAAGAAATATTTAATTATATTATTTCAATTTTTGAAGAATTTTTTGAGACAAGGTAATATTTATTAAATAAATCAATTTTATATCCAAATCCGTCTCAACACTTTATTTATTTATTAGTCCAACGTTTCGGCCTTTCTAGCCATCTTCAGGGACATCTTCAATACAAAAATCCTTCTCACATTATTTTATAATTTCTATTTGCAGGCTATTCTGCCCAGGTCATTTTCTTTATTTAAAGTTCAAAACCTCTTTATTTAAAATTTAAAACCATTAACATTACTAGGTAGGTTATAATTGGTTTGTTATATGGTGTGGTGTTTTATACTGTTGATAATCTTATACAAAAAATAAATGTTAATGGTTTTAAATTTTAAATAAAGAGGTTTTGAACTTTAAATAAATAAAGTGTTGAGACGGATTTGGATATAAAATTGGTTTATTTAATAAGAAATATTTATTTTATAATTGATTAATCAGTTAATAATGATGTAATTAGTTATAACTTTCAAATATACATCGTCTTAAGATAGGCTTATAACCAGTTACTCCTAAAGTATTAAGTGTATAAATTAGTAAAATTTAAAAGGATAAATTGCACAAATTTGGTATAAATATAAAGTAAAAAATCAAAGAAAATATAATTTAAGAATGAAAACACAAAATGAAAAAAAAAAAATTGGGAACGTGGGAAAAAATAAAACAAAACGTCATGTTATATTTCCATTATCAGTTCCCCAAAACATGTGAAATTCTAATGCTTAATTTTGCGTTTTGTATTACTCGTAGTCTACGAGTGTACTGAACATACGCTAAAATATTTTCCAATATAAAAATGGTCTAAACCCAACCAAATATAAAAATGAAGCTCATAAAAAATATCTCTAGCTTATTGAGCATTACGAACAATAAGTAAATACGGGTTGGCTTATAGACCGACCATCTGAGACGATCAAGATGTATTGAAGGGAATAGTGCGTCCAAGCGTGAGTCTCCGGACGGGCGAACAATTCTCCTGTCAGGCTGTTTGAGGTCAAGTGAATTAGGTGAGGCAGGTACTTGTGGTGTGTATGCTAATCAGATTGCCCGCAAATATTTAAGATTTTGAGCACTATAAATAATTAAACAAAACCTTCCAAAACGTTAACAAATGAATGCTATAAAAATTAAAATTATCTATAGTTAAAATGATTATGTTAATTATAAAGCATTGATTTTTATCATTCTCCTTATATATATATTGAGAGATAGATTATATTTATTTTTATGTATTTTTTTTCAATTAATTATTTATTGTATTCTTATTTTATTTTATGTTATTTTTATATATTTTTTATTTTAGTATGAATCTGATCGGTTATCACAATTACCTATTGCCAAAAAATAGCAGATTGTAGTCTTTATCAATAAATAAAGTTTTGAAATTATATAGCCATAACTCCTTGTTTTAGGTGATTATTTTGTTTGCAGGTTAGTTTGAATTTCTCTATTCAAATTTCAGCAACTTTTGTAGTTTACTCTATCAAGGCTGTCTTATAGGCGAGTGAGGCTAGTTGTTTGCAAATGGAACTCCGGCCTGATAACTGCTACACAGAAGGCCCTCGAAAAGGTGTATTCAGTATTTTTCTTAGGAAGTAAGGATCGACCGTGCTGGGATAGGCCAGGCGGACTAGAACTGAGGCCAGATGACAATTTTAATTACTGGGATGAACCAGATGATCTAAGATTGTTAAATAAAAGGAATAGGAAGCTAAGGATAGAGGTCGAGTATGAAACAAAATCAACTCTTGTGAAAGCAGTTACGATTATCATACCAAAATACCTAGTGCAGTCTTACGTTACCTGTGCTATAACAAGACCTCATCTGAGGAAGCTTGTGGATCTAAGAACGAATTATATCTTTTTTTTCTGATCCCTCTAAAACAAAAAACATACATGAATTAGTAAGTGCATGATGTGTAGGAGAAACATAATTCAAAATTCCAACGAAGCGGTGAGCGTGAGAGCCCGAATACCGCCAGTGAAACTCCTTCTTATAGAAAGAAGCAGCCACTATGGACGACGCTCTCTCACGTTTCCAGAGAACATGAACGGAAAATAACCATGTCGACATGGGGAGGTAGATTTTCATGTGACTCAATTGTTAACCGAACATAGATGCTTTAGAGCCTACCAGTACCGATCCTAACTGGACAATACAGCAGAATGTCCTGCATGACAGACTATCGATGAGGCAGTGGAACACGTGCTTTTACTTGCATTAGCTTTGCTGAGGAGAGAAGCGAATTGGAGAGTCTGTGTGGAGGAGGCGTTACACTAGAAAATGTAGTGAGCTATATGCTACTCTCAGACCAGCATTGGAACGCAGCGAAGAGGTTCACCACAGTCGTCCTCAAGACGTTGTTGAGGGCTAGAAGATGACCAAGGGAAACGTAAAAACCATGCAAAGAAAACGAGGTGGCACTCAGCCATTTCCCTCCATTAAGTAATGTCTAGCGGCGGTCCCGTGGAGAGGAATGAACAGGTGTAGGGCGGTGGTATAGTGGGTAAAAATCCCACACACAGATAGATACGGGCCTATCCGTATCATTCGAAGATTTCAACCGATCCTTCTAAACACACACACACACACATACACCAGGGGCATCCAATAATTATGACATAGTATTTAGAAGTCTCAAATTTCCATAATGCAATATCAATTGTGATTCCACGTTCGCGTGGAGCTTTAAGCTTGTCTAACACCCAGGCATATTTTCATAATTGCATAAGTTCCTTTGCCCACCTTCTGAGCCTCTTTCTCGAAATTTTCTATAGTATTTTTGTCGATACCACCACATTTGTAAATGAGATAGCCAGTAGTAGTAGATTTACCTGAATCTGCATGTCAAATGACAACAGTATTATATGAATATTTTCTTAGGGCATTTTTTAGCAGTTTATATAACAATTCCCATTAAGAAATTTCCCAATGCCAGGACAGAAAAAAAAACACAGACCCACGTGTACTAATCCATCTTCAAACTAAATGAATAAATGTTCAGTATTTTTCTAACAAAAAAAAAAAGACAGATAACGTTCATTAAATAGGAAAAAGAAAACCAAGATACCTTAAACTGTTGGCCACTTTTATAAATTAGTTTCAATGCTGTTCTTTATATTTCCTTCCTACTTCTTGCTTTTCCTTTTGAAGAAACCATCTGCTCATCTTTTTTTCTCTCATTCACTTCAACACGTCACTCGGAACGACCAACAGAACGAAAAAAAAACGGAAAACATCCTCTTCTCCAGACATCAGAATTAAACTTTCTTAAAAAGAAATTACCGTCTTTTTTAATCATAGAACTAACAAGAATGAATTTACAATCTTAATAATTAAAAATATTTGCTAGATCATAGTAGGGAAGTAATTCTTATAATCATCACTAATAATAATTAAATATCTATTTTTCACCGATGATTTCGCCTTATTTGATTAATTTTCCTTTATCAATATCCTATTTAGTAGATGTGATATTAAGAAATACTAAGCCCTTATCAGAAGAAACGACTCTAAGACACGAGAATAATGCTTTGTCCAAGTTCTCTTCATAAGAAGTTTGATATAAGAAGTTGAGAGTTCTACGACTAGATGCCTACCTTTCAGGAAGTTGGCCGTTATAAACTTTGTAGGAATTGATTCGATGGAACATGAAAAGTTTAGAAACTTTTTTCTTATACTTATTTACTTTTTTATTAGGCATCCTGTACCTGCTTCATAAAAACAAAGCGGGAAAGAGGCAAGTCAGGTATGAAAAAACTACATTGCATTAGGCGATATAAGCCCTTTGCTTCCTTTTTTTTCTAATTAAAGTTAACTTACTAAAATACAGTGCTCAGACTTAATATTTTAAATTATAAAAACATATATTCAAAATGTTGTTATTCTCTAAATGAAGTTACTACAAATGATCTTTTAAGACCCTCTTTCTCCTTAAATTATATTCGGTATAATATAGTCTTTACAACTGTGGATAGCAAACTCCCAGCTTTACAGGAGTGGTAGAAAATCCTGAATTATTATTATTATTTATACCAACGCTAGAGGAAACAGACTATTAAACTGTTCCTCCTTGTAGCCCAATATAAGTTTACTTTTGCATTGAGTATGTTTGCATCTCGTTGAATGTTTTTTAGGCCAATACACATTTAAAATATGATATCCATCCATGTCACCCATGTTGCATAGAGGGTAAGTCGGTGGGTCTGCGATGATTATCCGATGGAGGTATTTTTGGAGGATTTCATGTCCTGTCCCTTGGCAGAAGTAAGCCTCTCCCTCAGCTCTGTTAAGATTGTCATGGATTCGTTCTTCCTTTTTCAGTAGGGTCTCCCACTTCTTTCCTTCCACTTGAACTTTTTGTCTAACACTTGTCCTGTCTTAATAATGAGAACATTTCACTGTCTATATAGAAAGTGGCCGAACAGGCTGACTCCAGCTTAACCGAGCTTTAGATATGCTCAAATTATACTTTTCCTCGGTTGGTAGGTCTATCTGATGAAGCATGTCATTTGATTCCGATAGAAGAGTGCAATGGAACTTTAGTCTTTCATTTGCTTTTCGATAAATCAACCAACCCTCTCGTCGAGCTTTTCACATAAATAAAGAGTAGATTTCCTCTGCTATCCTGTAGTGGCTCAAGACCTGCTTGAAGTTTAATAGCTGTGATAGGAACCAATTTAACTCTACCAGTGATTATCCGTAAGGCATGATTTAGGAGTTTGTTTAATTTTTCTAACGCTGTTTTGGAATTGGTTATTAAAAGTTTGGCTACATACTCAAGTTTATGCTGTACGTAAGATTTATATGTCGTACTAAGTATATTATAGGACGTTCCCCCATTTAGTCCCTGTTAGCCTTTATGCTGTACTAAGTATATTCTGGGACGCTCCCCATTTCGTCCCTATTAGCCTGTAAGCTGTACTAAGTATATTTGGGACACTCCCCAGTTCGTCCCTATTAGCCTGTAAGCTATACTATGTATATTTGGGACACTCCCCATTTCGTCCCTATTAGCCTTTATGCTGTACTAAGTATATTTGGGACGCTCCCCATTTAGTCCCTGTTAGCCTTTTGATCAGCTTCAATTTCGTCTGCTCTTTTCGAGTAGTTATTAATTTGCTTTAGCCTGGCAAACTTTGAGTCTAGTGTGATCCTAGGATAGCATGCGTTATCAGTCCTGGTTAGTTCTTCGCTTATGAATCCTAAATTATTAAAAATTAATAAGTGAGACACCTGAATGGGCGTTTAAGTTTAAATTTTAAAAAAAATTATTTATTTAATACCAGATCGGTCTGGTGGGCCTTTCATGGTTAATGTAAGAGGTAAGATAAAAGTAAAGTTAATAACAAAAACGCCTGGAATTTATGAATTTAACAAAATAAATAATTGACTTCTAGTGTAAAAAAAAGAAAGTAAATTTAGGAAAAATATAAAGAAAAAAAGTTTAAATAAAATTTTAGTGTGATAATAACAGAACTATGTTCTGCGACAGCCTGGGCTCCAGTCTTCGTGTTATGGTTGGGTTTCCCATGTTGTAGGTCACTGCTCCTTTAACTGTCGGTAACTAGGAGTGGAACTTCATGAATTTTTTTTATTTATGCAATACACTATTTTCTCTATTCATAATTCTCCATGCTATTGTGGCTGTTTCTTGCAAACCAAGGAGTATTCACTGCAATTCTTATGACTTTATTTTGAAAATATTGTAATGTTTTCCTTACCGTAAAGGATGCCGATCCCCAAACTTCGCAGCTATACATCAGCAGTGGCCTGGGAATTGTTTTAAAAATAAGAATAACTGTTTTTAGCTTTAATTTGGATTTTCTATTTAGGATAGGATATATGCGTAGGTTTGAGTGGTTTAAATTATAATGATACATGTTCTTGTATAAACATAACAAGGCTTTGAAATGGGAAAGACTTTAATAAACGATACTGTATTATACTCATTAAGCCACATGATTCAGTTTACTAGAAGTAATCTTAAGTAACATAAAGTCCTAAGATGGCCTCACAAGGCTCCTGTGGCACCTCACAAAAAAAAACCTGTTGCTAAAACAAGTTTTGTTTGGAGGAGGTTGAGAGAATTCTTTTTGGTGCCATGTAAGGGGCTGGAGCCATATGTTTAGAACATATTTATTTCAATATTTATCAATACATTTTCTAACCTTAGTAATATTATGTATGCGACAACTAATATCCAGTTGTATACATTTTGCGTATTATTTTTACACGGTATTAGAATTATTGTGTTTTTAATGGTCCGTGTTTTTATTTATATTATGCGGTTACCATATCTTACCTTGTATTATTTTATTCCGTAATTTAATTACCAATTTCGTCACAGTATCTTTTCCTTGACTCGTAAAATCTTATTATTTTTATTTACTTATTTTGATTTTAATTAAAAAATGTGAATTAATTTCAATATATTTGAATTTTAAAAAAATTATAGGGAAGTGTAAGATGATCCAAACAATACATTAGATTTGGCTAAGATACCATGCTGGAGTCAGCGCCCACTATCGGAGTCAGCTGGAATTTCCCAGAGGAGTTGATTTCTCTAGGGGGTCGTAGTAATATCCTGTTCCTTTCCAGGTTAAAAAATATATTTGTCCTGCTTAATTTTTACATTAATAAAAAGCTACCGGATTTATTTCTTAGTAACAAATATTTTTTATTGGAAATGGTAAATTAAAAAAAAGTTCATTAATCGGGTTGGGTCAAAGGTTAACACGATTGTTTTTGGGCTAGTATTCAGTACAGAGCTCTTAGTAATTAAAAAATTAGAAATATTATCACATCTAAAATGACATTGGAAATGATAAAAAGTACAGCTATAAATATTATTGAAATTAAAATTAAATGTATGCTAACTCAATATAGTTTGACTACGGGGTAAAGCGCTACTGAATATAGACCTGAGTTTGAATCCTACTGTGGCAGATAATTGTTTATCGTGTTATTTTTGCCGTGAGTAAACCCTGTGGGTTCAGGGAGACCTCCGGGGTCCACCTAGCTTCATAAAGTGTGTACCATATTCATCATCATGAACAAACCACATCCTCGCTCAATTGTTTTTTAAAAAAACAGTACTTCACTGTGAACCTATATAGATTGTAGCGGTGCAGATTATAATTTTGTTTATAATAATTGTTATCCTGTGGTAGGTAGCTTCGTACATATTGGCCGCCTAGTGAAAAAATTGAGGTTCTTTAGATTTTCGTCCAGTGTTTTGTTGTTGATTCCTTTTTTTTCCCCCACCAATTAACATTTGAGCATGCAAGTTTCTGAAAATTAGTACCATGCTAGAAATAAAAAAAAATCAAGATAGTGGCTAAAAATACTTGGCGGTTAAACCTGTATGATGACTGTACCACGGTATCGTCGGTCTAGACACACTACTCCTTACCAGGTAATTCCCTAACCGCCAAAAACTCGCGTAAGCTAAACATTTAATTTAATTTTAATAATACTTAAATTTCTATAATAAAATACATTTAACTATATAAATATTTATTTGAGCGTTTATAAATCTTCTTTGTTTGTTATAAAAAGTTACTTATAAACGAGAAATACAAGCCGTATAATCTACGTATAAGTATTTCTATGAAAAGGGTTAAACTTACCATAAATAAATCACTAACTTTACCCCAAAGCATTATTATGTATCCCAACCAGCGGCCGGTAAAAAATGATTTATTTCTCGTGTTGAAGAAGGCTCAAGTCTAAGCCGCTTATAAAGAGTTAGGGGTTCCATTTAATCCGCTTGATTTGAATATAATATGCGATAATGTACCTAATTGTTTCGGACTTTCTTTTATAATTTTAACTTTATTTATATTTAAAAATGTTAATTAATAATGAACGTTTGACAGACTCAAACATTCATACTCCTGTTACTTCTAAAGTATTTAGAAATTAGTTCTGAAGACAGACGTGGAGGCTTGTGAAACTATCCTGAGTTACGTAGGAAAATACAGGAAGAAAATGTATTCCTTATATATTTATATTTTTAAAAGTTATAGTGTCAATAATTCTGTAGTAATAACTATAATGTTATATTACAGTGTAGATTTCTGAAACCTAACCCTCCTAATTTAATATGGTTTATTATTCTCTCTCAAGGAAATCATTTACTATTTTCACCTTATTTCTTTTTATAAACTGATCTACTGCGGCGACTATTATGTCTGGTTTATGTTTTATTATGTTTGGTTTGACTTTACATTGCTATCTATTGATAAATTTGTTTAACGGATCGAACGTGGGTAGCGAATCACTAGAGAGGGGAGGTCTGAGACAGTGAAACAGGGAGAATAAAATTTTCAATTAAATGAAATAAAATTGTCAAATGGAATGAAATTGTTAAATTTAAAAAAAAAAATTTGTATCTAGTGCGTATACGAGTATTGATTATAAAGGAAATGTAAGGGTAAAAAATGTTATATCATGTGAACATATCTATTGTATATACGTTCTATCATGGATTGATTGGTATGCTGTGTAATATAGCTACCTAATGTTGTTGTTGTTGTTATCTGGAGTTTTAGGGCGTAAAACCCTGAGGTCATCAACGCCCATGTTTCGCTTTATAATTTTATTTCATTTATATTTATAATTCTATTTCATTTTATTTTTATCTTTAAATAATTACGAAAAAAATTTAAATAATTACTTCTTTTGGTATTTTTTATTACGTATAACAAGTTTTCTGGTTTAAATCTTATTCAAAAGGCTTTAGTTTTTAAGAAAACTAAAACCATTTCCACTTTCTTCTGGCCATCATTCAGAGCATCCGATACACTCGGTCCTACTCCCAATCTACTCAAGTTCGCGGTATAAAATAGACATTTCTCAAATATGTCACTGATCGTAAGTACACTGTTGCAGTATTGATATTTTGGCGGTGGGTGCTTACTGATCAGATGTGTATGAGTTAAACTTGTATGACCTATCCTCAATCTGGTTATACCTCCTCCCTGCGATTGGAACGGTTTGATGTGGTCCATGGTTTAATGGTTTTTTTAATAGTTTTTAATTTCCTTGGTGGGCTTTCATCCCACATGGCTTGCCAACTAGATGATATTTCATTCTTTATCGGAAGACTCATTTCTTGGGGTGTCAGAATGGCCGCGCCCTGACCAGGAAGAGCAAGTGCTTGTTTAGCTGCAATGTCCGCCAGTTCATTTTCACCGATCCCCACAGCAACCTAATGTAATTGAGCAGCATGGCTAACTAAAGCATCTCTCTCTCTCTCTCTCTCTCTCTCTCTCTCTCTCTCATATATACACACACACACACACACTCACTCACTCTCAATGAATTTTTTCCCCGTTTCCGTAAATATGTATTAGTAAATATACAGAAATAAAATAATTTGGTTTGTATACATTTTCCTTTACGTAGTATCTCTTTGTTACTAATGATATTTTGGATAAAAAGGTATTCGGTATTTTTTTCTCTGACAATTATTTATTTAAATTTGTCTTCAGAGCAGGAGCAATGTGATTAATTGTATATGTGGAGGTAATTATGTATTATGTTATGTTACTTTTAAAAAAATTGCCATGCCAACAAAACTTGTATCATACATTCCAATAAATTAGTAATTTATTGCTACAGAAAAAACGAATTATAAACAAAAAATGTATACTCAAGGGATACGGGGTCCCACAGATTCAATTTTCAGCACGTTCGATGCAAGTACGTGACTTGGAAAGCGGCTGCAGTTTGCATAGATAGAAAATGACTTCCACAACTTTTGCATTAAACATCCGCTAAACGTACCTCCAATTATCGGAAACGATGTTTTAGTAATTGCTGTTAGATTTTTCGTCATTAAACTGTTATGGTTTAACAGCAATTGGTTCATATGATTATTTATTATTAAAAAATACAATTTTTTTTCTAAAAAAAGATTATATAAAAATCAATTTAAATATAAAGAGACATTAAATAAATTGAGTTGGTGTTACCAGTTTTTGAATGATTTTTGTAATTTTATTTCTTACCTAAGTATGAAACAGGTTCTATATAGTGAATGTAATATAGTTTTTCATTAAAAAAAAAAAAAGTATTTTTAGAACATTCTTTTAAAGGAAATTATTTTTTATCATTTAATAAATAGATAAACGAAGTTTGACTAATAAAGCTACGGCCTTCCTCCATGCAGTAATTAACCTGCCTTGGTTGGCAAAGAGAGGAAAATTAACGTACACGGTTGAAAATTAGTTCTGGTATGAGATCCAACGTTTGGGGACCTAAACGCGTCCTGATTAGATTTTATATTAAAAATATAATTTTGTCCGGAGGTAGTAATGGCATTTACTGAATCCTAGCAATAAATATATTTAATAATTTCTAAAGATATTACTTCTGGTTCAGAATATTATTTTTCATAAACCCGAATTATCAGGCAATTGTGTATGATGTTTGTGTTCTTTTTTTTTAAGACGCTGATCAAAACACTTTACGAATCAGTGTACCCTGAAGAAATTAGCCAAGTTTTATTTTGCATATTTGTAATATTTCAGCTTTTAAAAAATTGAATTAATAAATTAAAATGCAATAATAAAGACGAAATTAATAAATATCATATTTATTGTATTAGCAATATAAATAATAATACAAAAAACGGAACTTTAAATAACTCACTTCTAACAATAGGTATGGGAAATAAACATGCCCACGTCCCTATTTTGCGTGTATGTTTTATTCATTACACTCTGCTTTAAATTTAGTTTGTTGTTTATTTTACTTACGACTGATGATATTTTATTTGTTTCAAATTCAAAAATAAGAGCGTCATTTAGGTGAAAGTTAAAATCTTAAATTGATCCAGCCAAAACCAATGATGAAACAGTCACGACTGATGGAAAACTTGTTTATTGCAGAAATTGTTGAAAACATATTTCACGCAAAAGAAAATCTCAGATCAATCAACATGTCCTTACAGATGAGTTCTGCTGTCATTTTTCTTTCTGTTATACATATAACTTGAACATGGTTAGATATTACAAGAAATTGCCTTATCAATGACACAATCTCTTACAATTTAAACCCATTACGATTTCAATTTGCTTCGCCAGAGGAATAAAATAACTGTACTAAATAAAAACTCTATTGATTACGTATATGATTAGAAAGAGAAGTTTAACTTAAACGGCCTCTCAGTTTTTATATATCGTGGTTTTTAATTTTTTTTTATCTTTAAGTATAAAACTGAAA
Organism: Halyomorpha halys; assembly: GCF_000696795.3. Taxonomy (NCBI): domain Eukaryota; kingdom Metazoa; phylum Arthropoda; class Insecta; order Hemiptera; family Pentatomidae; genus Halyomorpha; species Halyomorpha halys. The sequence continues at coordinate 1,420,298 of NW_027105704.1, forward strand.
CTTTCATGTTTCAAATATTGCATCACGTTATATTTGTTTATTTAAATTTCAATATTTTTCGATTTCTTGTTTGTTTTTATTTATTTTACTTACTATTATTATTTTTTTTTTTTTACTGTCAATTAATTATCTTTTTTTAAATCCAATCAATGTTGTTTTTCTTTTGTGCTGTACGTTTTTATTAGTTCGATATTTTAGTTCAGACAGTCTATCATAAAGTTTTTTTAGATAAGTTTATTATAGTATTTTTTTTTACATATTGTGGTTTATGAAAATAAGAAAAAAATAAATGAATTTTCATTTAATTTTAAATCCCTGCTATTTCTTTCTTTATTAACGACCCGTTTGTAGGCATATTAGTATATTTTGGTTGTCTTTTATTGTATGTTCAAATATTTATAGCAGTATATTTCATATGTTTTACTACAAATGTCAAAGGTTTTTATTTCATATTATACGGCATATTCTGATTTTTTTTTTGTATATAAATTTTTCTATTACTCAAATACCACCCCCGTGAAATCATTTGGTATAGTTGATTTTATCTTTCTTCTAAATCAAATTTCTATGAATAAATCGCCAAATATATTTCCGACAAAGATACTATAAATAGTAAAATGTCTTGTGGGTTTTGACGCTGACGCTATCCAAAAAGTTATGATTGAGCTCATGTAGGATTTTCTATAACCGAGAGAGAACGGCTTGGAGTCTTCTTTTGTCACGTTTTCAATTCTACTAAGTCGTTGGGTCCAAATATATAGCTCCGACTCTAGAATTGTATTCTTCGGACAGACTAGAGCCGAACTTACAAGGCTCAAGGAGAAACTTCTACTGATGCCGAAGGATCGTGAAAACTTGACGGCATCTTCCTAATTTAGGATCTCCGATGACATTAAAGTTAAAGAAGGTCACTTACTTTTTTTTTTCTCTCTCTAAAAGAGCAGTAAATTCGTAAAAAATTCTAGCAATATGTTCAACAATTTATTTTTTTCTTTGAAATATTTATCTTAGTTTAATATTCCATATCAAAGTCTTAGAGAGAATAATTCAATTTTGAATATTCTAGAGATAGAAAAAAAAAGTTTCCTTTTGCTTAGCAAAATATTTAATATTTCATTAAATAACGAGAAATGTATTATATCCGATGATTTTATTAATACTAATATTTTTTTAATTGTTATTAATATTTATTTAATTAATACATGTTACATAGAAGATCATAGTAACATAGTCTTACATGAAGATGATATGTGCCCTCTTAATATAGTCTAATGCCACTCAAATGCTGACCAATAACTTTATTTAAATGGTTAGGTATTGAAATTGAATTACGATAAGTCCATTATATTGTGAACTCATTAATACATTTATGGTGAATTAATTTAATTGCCTTGTTTAATTTAATTAATGTACCTACCTTCGACTTACACCAACTAATATATTAATCCATTAAGAACATGATAAGAGCTCATCATGTATGAATGTATATAGTTGACATCAATAATGAATACACCACTTTAATTCGTTCGCTAAGGCTTTATTTGTTCACATTGACTTTTTTTTTTAATTATTTTTTATTTGTATTTTCAATTTAGGGAGTTCTGTCGATAAGTAATTCTTGATATATTTTTTCTCACTCCTTGCGTTTCTTCTTTTGATAAGATGTAGCGTAATTGATTAAGCTGTAGTTCTCTAAATAACAGAAAAACTAATTACGATTTTTATATTTTAAAATAGTTGTAATCGTGTTGAAACCTTCGGTGAGAATGGCTATTATTCGGAACATTTGTGTAAATGTTTTTATTTATAGTGTATAATTTGAAGCTAGTGTTATTATTTATTTTGAATTCATTTATTTCCTAGCAACTTATTAGAGTTGGATATATTTTAATCGGTTCAAACTTTTGATATGCACTTTTCGATGGATCTTTTTTTTTTTTATTATATATTCCCTTCTTGGCCATTTCTAATATATGGAGGTAAACGGTTTATCCTACAGATTATCACTTTATACTGACAATAAGGGGGAGGTAAAGTTTTCGTTCTGTGAGGCCAACACGAAAAAAAGACTACCTGCCGTAGCCAGAATCAAATTGGTGCCCCTGTAGTTACGAGGTTGCTGGAGTGACGTCTTAGCTCTTTCGCCTATAGTTGTCTCATGTCAAACGCATTAATACATTCCAGATGTTTCATCTCATAAAAAAAAACAAGCATCTTCGTCAGACTTGCTCCCCAGACCAATACGAACATCTTTACCAGACCAATATTAGAAATGATTTACCAAAATATTGTTATGAAGTAGATTGTAGGAGTATAGTCCGGCTGGGGGTCAATAAAGGTATCAAAATAGTAGAAGAGAACTATTAATTGTGAAGCAACGTTTCGCCCTACTTTGAAGGGCTTCGGCAGGGCTGTCAGAATGAAGTTCTGCTACGAACTATTTTGACATCTTTATTGACCGCCACCCAGACTATCCTCCTACAAAAAAATATCTAAATTTGACCTTGGCATCTAAAGTGGTAAAGAAATTCGTCTGAATGGTTGAACTAGATATTTTTTATTGTTCACTTTTCAATTTAATTTTCATTTTCATTTCCTTCAGTAAGGATGAGGAGGTCAAAAGTTGCAAAATTCAGAATTGAATGCGATGTAGTTATTTTTAATTAAAGTATTTCTTTTAGTTGCAGTAGTTGAGTAATTGCTGCTGGGTTTTAAGAGATTATTGTAAAGTTGGTGATTGCGTTCTGTTTCCTCAATTTATTTTGCTCTTAAGTCGTGAACGGTAGTTAGAGTTGTTTCGTATTTAAGTTTTGTGCTTATATAAAAGTATTTTAGTGTTAAGCGTGAGTTTTAATTAATACTTTTTTTTCAAAAGAGCTTTTTTATTGTGTTTATATTTAATAATAATTGTTTTAAGAAATTAATAAATAGGTCTTTCAATCATTATGTATTTTGTCCCCAATATATACATTTTCTCCTGGACCATTGAATCATTGTTACTTGGTGTTTGTCTTTTTGTGTCCAAGCAGAATAGGCTTATGCTGATCAATTTCACTACTTATAAGAACCTTAATTTAATAATCGTTTATCATTTTGAATGATAAAAAAAATTATGGGCTTATATTACGAGGTTATCTTTCTTTTTTTTTCTTTTA
>NW_027105704.1:1424187-1424871 GCF_000696795.3 Halyomorpha halys
TAATTGTCTAGACACAGTATATTGTTATAAATATTTTTATTATTTGTTAATTTTTATAACAATTATAACAAGTTTCTTAACAATAAAGTTTTAACTGCTAGTTTATTTTTAGGATCTTTTCTAGGTGCCTGCAGCAGTTCATTTATCAGCACCCTTTTGTACAGCCTCACACCCACTTTCTGATCCGTGTCTGTCCGCCTTAGTTTCAGTCGGTTACTTTTCTCGGCCCAGTTGTTCTTAACCAAGAATCACAACTTATCGACTTCTGAAAACGCTACAAAATTCCCTAGTACTCGGCGGAATCACTTCTTATATAACTATAATTTATGTCACAATAGTGTGACGGTATTTTATATATTAAACCAGTCTTCAATTTTAAGTAAATATAAATATTATCCAATTAAAATAAATTAAATTGTTAATCTGAATAGTGAATAACAAACTAAAAATTAGTGATACAAATAACTTAATTTTTCTAGCTACTTGTCAATAGCATTGCCATTAATGCAAATTAAATGTCTTTTACAGAGAACTCTAGTCGTAGACATCTTTTTTGAAATATTTATAGCTCAAATAAACTAATCATAGTCATTATTGGTCTGAGCGTTTTACGTGTTGAGACAAAAAAATAAATATACCTATTTACTAAGTTATTTTTTTTAAAAAGCTCGAGATAAAAGATGA
>NW_027105704.1:1424921-1425596 GCF_000696795.3 Halyomorpha halys
TTGCTCAGGAAACTACAGTTTTTTTTAACTCTTTTTAAACTCTTTTTATGTAATGCTAGAAAACATTTTTAGATAACTAAACATTTTGTAATTTAATTCACGAAGCAATTGGTGAAACGACAGTATAGTTAAAAATTGTAAAACTCATCTTATTAAAGAGGGAAATAGTCGGCAAAAGGTTTAAAAGTTAAATCTATATAAGTTCCCTGTTCTAATATAATATTTAAAGTCTGAACGTATATGAGAGAGAAAATTTGATACTATTAGTTGGGATATGACGGCGAAGACGGTAAAAATATTTTCCAAATTTTAGGAAAATCTACGGTTTCTGAAAAATAACATAGAATTTAAAGAAAAAAGTATTTTATAAGAAACTAAACTTAGTCCACGGATGTTAACAAAGGACCTAACTTTATCATAATCCCATCCAGGGTTTTCTGTTGAGATTAGGATACTTCAGAGCTCTAATGAGTTTCTCTTAATTACTTCTTGTTTTTATTCTATCTAACTTCATCACCAGTATCCTAGACCTTTGTATTTCCCAAACTTGGCTCATCTATTAGTTTTGATTTTACATTAGGATGTAAGAGGTTGTAGGTTTTTAAGGCCTCTCTTATTTTCAAAAAGATTTGTCATTCTGTTTATTCAAAGGGAATATTATTATCAAATCTACAA
>NW_027105704.1:1426358-1435700 GCF_000696795.3 Halyomorpha halys
AGAGAGAGAGATATATATATATATATAGAGAGAGAGAGAGAGAGAGAGAGATACATACATATATAAATAATGAAGTAAAGCGTTTGATATTCCCTGATTGAGGAGTGAATATTTCTTGGATAATTAAGTGAAGCAGCAGGTAGTGCAGCTATTAGTGCCGTCAGTCAATCTGCCGTGTCTCGAGCGCTCTTCAGCTCTGGAGGTCTTCATTTTGTGGTTTCTGATCTGTATTAACCGATATTTTGGGGGGAACTTGTTTAGAATTTATTCAATTGATATATTGAATTTGGACCTAAATCAAAGGTTATCCTAGGAAAAGGTTGGGAGTTGAAGGGGTGGCAAAACGAAAAATAAAATATTCCTTGTCAGTAGTAAGCCCTACGGAAGAGGGGTATATTTTCCATAAAAAAAAGTGTATTATCTATATTTCATTATTGCTTTTGTAATAAATTAATACATTTAAGTTCATAATTTATGATGGATAGTGAATGATTTAAAACAAAGATAACATAAAACAAACTAATAAAAGGTGAGAAAAAGTAAAAATACAGTGTAAGAAGGGAATACGCAAAATAAAATAAATTACGAACTGAAAAAAAAAAAGTAAATCATTATGAAAACAACAGAAAATGGTTCTTTAATTGACTACCAAAATACAAATATACATCTCTATAAAAAATGCTTTTTTTTAGGCATTACATTTTTTCATTAAAATATATAAATAAAGATAAAACCGAAAATTATACCGAAAAACTAGACCAAATTCAAACAGGATAGCAAAAAAAATTATAAGAGAAGAAATATAGTTAAGAAAAATTGTCAATTTCGTTTGAAATGATAACTTAGAGGAATAGAAAAATCACAAACAAAAATAATAATAATCTATCAATAAATAAACGAAAATAAGATAAAAGAAGTTCAATACCGTCAACAACATTTAAAACGAATAAAATTTAAAATGGTATCAGTAAACCATTATAAGCATAGCAAAAGCTGTTACAACAACATAACAATAAATATCTAAGTCTATATAGCAAGGGTAGCAACTTTTCTGTGTAAAAGATCTATTTTTTTCTTATAAGTCTGTTGCGATCGACTTGTCATAGGTGTAGTCTAAGGGAAAAGAAGGGAATGCCTACTACGTTCATTCACTGTGATTCAGTGCAAGGTGCATTTCAGAGAATATTAAACAACAGCATTCACCATTGTAAAAACGTTATAGAGTTCCCACTCTTCATTGAAATGATAAGTTTTCGATTTTTCCGGTTTACTACTCATGTTCATGTGTATACTAGAACGAAAAGAAATATGACGATTTAAAGAATAGATATTGAATTAAATATTTTCCTAGAAAAATCAAAAACTGCAGTATTTATCTCCTTTACATTGAGCCATATGCTGACAATATTCCATATTACGATCGTGGACCAATTCAAGTATATTAAACTCTTACCCCTGTCAAGCAGATCCGCTACGTTGGACTACATTTGGACAAACGATTAACCTGGAATCCCCACACAAGACTGTAAAGACAGGAAACTACACGTCGATTTCGACTATTACCGCACTTACTAGAAAAACGGTCTAAACTTCCAACACATTACAAAAGACTGATGTACATGTCAGTAATAAGGCCAATCTGGACATATGAAGTTGAGCTTTAGGGCTCCACTAAACCTTCGAATTCCTCTCGTAACCAATCCTTACATCCAAAATCCTTCGTAAATTCCTCAATGCTTCTTACTTTGTCACAAATAAAATCATACATAAAGACCTTAATCCTATGTAACCGATCTAGCCCGAACTAGATATCACTCCTTTCATTATAAACTCTCTAACCACTCAAACCCCCTAGTTTCTAATCTTGCATCCTCTTCCATTCCTGACAATCTTCCGAGGTGCCTGAAAAGAAGATGGCTACGAGACCAGCTAATGTAAAATGTCTTTAGATTTTTATAACAATGGGTAGTTTCTCTGCACGCCTGTAACACTCCATTTTAACTAAGATAAATATAATACACAGTTGTAAATTTCGATAAAGATATTGAAAAAAATGTATATGAAAATCTTATCTAGATATATTCAATTTTACAAGACTTATGTTAAACTTACTATATATTTATTACGGTTTACAATTCTGATTTCTTAATTTAAATAGAATTATTGTTATTCCTAATATATTTGTAATATCGTCCCATATTATTCTCTATGTATAATCACCGAAGTTCAGAGATCTGTTACCGAGAATGTCCACTTATCAAGTAAATAGATAGGTAAGAAAAGCAATTTAATTTAAAACAAAGAGAAGATACTTGTATTTTAAACAGAAGAAAAATTGAAACTCATCTTCGTCACCGAGGATAAATAATATTGATTAATAATAATACCGTTAATATGAAAAGAAAGAAGCTACTATATGACACTATCTAAATTCATGCTAACTGACTGTGTTCTTCGATGAGTCGAGTCGTAACTGTTGCGTTTATGCGTTGCGTGACTCACAACTGTTACAGTAAGTGTAACACAGAAGTCAAATTGTATTGTGTTGGATGGGCCGTGATGACAGTGTCTTGCTGTCAGAATTCTAGGAATTCCTAGCATGCATTAAACTATCGCTGAAAAGTTTTGTCTTCTAGAATCGCTTCGAAGTTCATGGTACACGGAATTCCGCCCAAGACAATGGGAGCGATCGACGATTGACTAAAATTGACCTTATGCTTGAATGATTGGCCGCCCCTGCTATAGAGTACAAAAAAGCTATATACAAAATAATGGATGGGTCCCATTCCAAAAATTAACATTACAGTCATACGCTCTTCGTAAATTCCTTCAAATGTTTCTTGTTATTATTATACAGTATATGTCAAGGATGGGGTCATAAGTCCCACTCCATTTGAGATGATTTCAACAAGAACTATATGTATAAAACTTTTAAGTCAGTGTGCGTGAAGTTATTACTCGCGTTTGCTGCATTTCATTTCATCTCGGGATTTATTTTTGAAAATTGTATAATGTTGAAATTACTTGGTTCATAATTTTTTTTTCATTATATTGTCTGAATCTCTCCTTTTAATATAATTTTTAAACTCATTTAGCTAAATCGTAGATATATTTGTATTTATCTAGGGAAAAAGTTGTTATATAAAGTAAGTTCTGAATGAATGATAGCTACAGACTTGCTATATTTTTGGGGCTCTCTAGCGGCCTGTTTTCAGTGTCGTAAAGTTGTTTTCCGATTGTTAGAAAATTTATCGTAGACTTCGCTTCGTAGGTTACAAGCCAAGGCATTAGGCAAACTTTCAGAAAAATGTGCGAAAGTATTACCGTGATGTATCATGCGGGAAATGTTTCTTAAGGAAGATGTTGATAGTAAAACAGCTTTATGATTTTTTAGAAAACTATTTACTATTTGTCAGAAGATTCTCGAAAATACATTGAACTGACAGATTCAATATCACAGTTTAAATATTTTCGCCATTTATACTTAAGAAGTGTATGTACTATTTTGCTATAAATGATGAAATTTTTTTTGTTAACATCTTAAACAAATAATTGTAGCTTAGCTTTAAAACTGAATATAATTGTCTAAAATTAGTAACTTTTTTATTTTCTATGTAAAGCCGAAAGTATTTATAAATGTACTTTAGCTTTGATCCAGCACGCCAAGATTCATTTTTGAATTCTGAATATTTTACGTACATTTTTACTTCTAGATTTATGTAAAACTTCATATATATCTATATTAGAGTGCCAAATCCTTACCAGATTTGGAAAAAATAGCTTTAGTTGAAACTAAAAGCTAAAACTGTCAACGATACAATATTTATTTATCAATAGTTCATTTGTGAATAAGGTTCGTATCCAAGCCAATTTTAACTAATAGTTTCAACTAATTTTTTCTCATCCCTGAATCATACTACTCAGTTCAACATAATTGTGTGGATTTGAGATTTTTGGAGATATCTTTGATTTAATAATATCTTAATTTACTCAGTAGGATATTTAGCATTTAAATTTATTTATTTAAATATAAGTAGTAATGAAATTTACCTAATAGAAAAAATTGCCCACATATATTTTATTCTTTTTCTTACTTATTTCCACTTATAGATTAGCACAAAACGAAATTTTAATAAACTGAAGGTGGAGAATGTCCTTGAGGGCTTATAGATGCCATGATATCCTTTCATAGGTCATGTGGAAATGTCAGAAATAATGGAAAAGAGTCAATATGAAGAGGGGTATCAAACAGGAATGCGGTTTACGCCCACTCTTCACTTTATAGCTCTGATAGAGGGAGTCCTCAAAGTGTGTAACAAAGAAGAATATACGTACCTTAGCATATTTATTAGAAGAAATAAAAGTATTTAATGAGAAATATAAAACAAGATATAAATATTGCACACACTGATACTGGAAATTGAAGTTGATACCTGAAGTTAAGAACAAGATATAACTGCATAGAAAAGCTGTTGGATTTCCTGAACGTATTGGAAATTGATTAGAACGGTTGGTATGTTATGGTTGAGGCACCTCAATACCTAGAGCTACAAAGGAGGAAGGAAAAAAATGATGTAATTTTATTATTAAAGAATAAGAAAGACCATTATTAAAATTACTGTCGATTAATTTATAATCGACTAATAACCCGAAGAGATCCACCTCAATGTAAACTTGGTAAAGTACGGATCTTTGAGGATTATTTTCGGTTTAGTAGAATTTTGAAAACATGTGGAGTGCCTCAAAAATTCTATTGGACCTGAGGATTTTACGAGGTATATATCACCAAAAATATTAAGTTTATTAAAACACTAAATACCTTCATCTGAAATAAATTTAATATTTAATTATAAAGTACAATTAATTTATTTATTTATCTATAATTGTTATTATTAGTCAATAATGGAATAGTTTTTTTTTTTTATAGCTATGAGGCCAATGATAACCAGCAGTAGCAGTTTAGATACATTATTTTTTTTTTAATTGTGCACTGATGTAAAATAGCTAATGTTCACATGAATCATTTAGTCGTAGATAATGTTCTTTCGGTTTAGCGCCATGAAATGTAACATAAGCTGCAAGAACCGAAGGCAATTTAACTCGGGGCTGGCCAGCAAAAACATCACCACTTTACTTCTTCTGTGATGGACACTGTAGTCCCTCTTCTAACTGAGCTCGTTTGGAAAGCTTTTAGAACTATCATTTGAAAGAGACTCATGTGTTTTTTCAAATGAATTACTTATAGGAATTGCATTGATATTTTACCTCTTGATAATTTTTTTTTCTTAAAATATATGTAAATAATGATAGTGCATGTGCTATGTTGATTTGTTAATCAATTCTTCTCGCTAATTAAAATAGTTTTGTTAAAAGTTCAAACAAAATGTTTAAAAAAAAGTTTCTCCGAGTTCACATTTGCTATTTACTGGTAAAGCATGTTTGATGTTCTGAACATTGAACTATTTGCATGTAAGAATTAATTTATCTTTTTGCTATCTTACAATAAAAAGATTGTGGAGTTTTTTTTTTTTTATTAAAAGTTAAGGTATCCAAATTTTGTTTTTTTGGACAAAGTAAATTTCCACTCTAAACCCTTATTGAGTATATTTAAATACAAGTCAACAACGTCAATAAAAAATTAATTTATTTGTATGAGGTGCTCCAATAATATTTTTTTAATAATATCTTTCCAAAAGTGGACATCATGCGTTTGATAGACAACTCCACAATTAGTTTCATTGAAATTCGTAGAACATATTTCGATCTCATATTTACCTACTGTTTTAAATCCTGAGCTTAGCATATAATATTTGCAACTATGAGTAGATAACAAAATTTTACTTTTTTAGAATTTTTTTCCTTTTATTGAAAAAGAATAGAATCTACCACAAATTCCTACATTCGTTGATAGTTAATAGGTGTTAAGCCATACTATTAATAATTATGCTTCTAATGGCAACCATTCTTACCTTTCTCCAACAAATATGACAAGAAGCTTAATAAATTTTTTGCACAAATCGAAGAAATAAGTTAAATATGATCAATAAGAACTAGACACACTGTGTACAAAATCAGCAATTTAGCCGGAAAAAGTAACCTCAAAAATTTGAAATTCCAGGGGTGGGGGGAGAGGAAATGTTGTTGATATAAGTTGGTAATGCTTTTTGAAACAATAAAGTTTATAAACGCTTCTTATTTCGATTTTAAGTACTGCTAATTCGCTTCGATGATATTATTAACTTACACAATTTACGATTATTGTTTCAACCTTGTAAAAATATATTTTGATTGAAAATGGACGTTGTAGAGAATAGAAAGACAAAATAATTTATCATTAGCTATTTCAATTGTTCTCATTAAACATTTAGTTTATTCGTTATAATGTTTTACTTAAAAAACCTACTCACCCAATAATATAAATTTTTACACCCATAAATGTTTTAAGCATATATTAAAAATAAAATTATCATTACATCATTCTATATTTCTTCATCTAATGTTCATAAAAAAAAATACGTTTTTATTTAATTTTTTTTCAAGTTATAAAGGGCTTGGCTTCTTTTTCATTATTAGAAGTGGGTCGAAAAATCTTCTTAATTAAAAGGTTTTGTAAGACTTTTAACTTTGTTCTGACGCCGGCTTGGCCAAAATTTTTGTTTCATACTAGAAATAATATCAAAAGAAATGTTTTCATTTTTTACAGTTTTTAGAAATACAATTTTTTCTTATAGATATACTAGTCCTCTGTTTTTTTTTTTTTTTTTTTTTGTGTGTATTTCTAAAACCTGAAGTTGCTATAGTAAGAAACGTAATTTTCATAACATTGAAAAAGGTTCTCCTCTATGATTTTGATTGTATGGAACTATTTATCAGTAACATTCTCTGGATTGATTAATTTAGAATTTGATGAAAATGCCTTTGAGAGTCCCATTGCTTATTTTTTACTTAGCCCAGGAGCTTTTATTGCATGAAGAATTGGTTAAAAAATCCCCACTTCCTTTCATAGCTAAGAGTGTTGTTCTTCAAAGAGACACACATTGTCGACAGTTCATTTTCCAGTTAACCCTAGCGAAATAATTGGAACACTTTATGAAAAAGTAACTGTAATGGCTTTCCCAGCTGATATATCTATTACACGTGGAAGTTTGAACATTAAAAAAAGTTAAATTCAATCGAAACTTGTAGACTGCTAAGAAAAAGTGAATATTAAAGTAAAATATTAACAAACTGACATTTTAATATTAGTATTTTATGAAATATATATGACAATCTCAGGAAAATTTAAAGCAAATATTTCCCCGAATAAATTATTTATGGCAGTATTCACTGTTATTAAGAATATCTTTTTTTTCCCCCTTTAATTAAAAATGTATTTCATTGGTACTGACAAAACCGATTTAGTTCCTTATTAATTAGTTGTTTATTATTATTTAATTAATTCCTTCCGACCTATTACTTTTATTTATTTAGCTAGGTTATAAAAGTTAAGTTTAACCAGGTCTTGATTACTTTATAGTATCCAAAAAACTGAAAATAATTTTTAAAAAATTGAATAGAATTTAACAAAGAAACTTATGAAGTGAAATTCAAAAGCTCAAATTAAATTTGCAATACCTTAGCATTTTTTAAAAAAATATTTAGAAGAGGCAAATCAGAAACCCTTTAAATATTTCGATTATCATAATGACAAACGATATGCTACCAAATAAAAAATTAGTAGCTAATTCTGTTGTATTTACGGAAATCTCTCATATCGATCACCAAGTAGTTTTTTCTTATTACTTGTGAATATTTTTTTAGGTTCCTGTCTTAAAAAAAGAGGTTCCTGCCTTTTGTAAGTCCACTTCTAGAAAAACTTTTTAATTAAATTAACTTCAATTTCGTATGAATAAATTTTAAGTTTTTTTTTTTTTTTTTTTACTTAGGCTTCGATTTGGTTCCTAATTTGTCATATAGTGTAGCACGTAATTTTTTTTATGAAATATGGTGACAGGGATATATTTCAATTGGTCATAGCGTGTCAGAAGAGTAACTAAAAAGTTCATACAGAGTTTTGTAAAATTGACCGAGAAAAGATTTTCTTAACAAAAACTATTTATATTAGGTATTTCTAATCAGCAAAGTAAACTAAACAATGTTTTCTAATAATAGTAGTATTAGTCTTTGTTGAATCAATTTGAATGGTGCTTTAATGAAACTAATTAGCACAAAGTTGTTTACGTAAAAGCGAGAATTGGAAGTTTTTCAAATACTTTTAACCCAAAACAAACACAGTACTATTTTCAGAATTTATAATGGCCTAATTTAAATATATTATTAGTAAGGTTTTCGCGCAAACAGAGAGGAACTAGATTCATTGTAAAAAATTCAATTTTCCGTAAGTATTCTTCATAATCTCGTTGCCGAATTTAATAACGTAGTTCTTCTTCACCCTATGATGAGTCTGGGTCCAGATGATAAGTTTATCTAATAAAAAAATAAGTATATATTTTTTTATCATCTTAACCATCTAGTGGTTGGAATAATTCAGTTTTTAGTGGACAATGATTATTTTACCTGAAAAAAAAAAAACCGTCCAAGTGGTACTTTCCTTTTGTTAATCAATTGAAAAAAAAAAATACGCCAAATGAAACAATATATGTATTGAAATCTTTGGGACATGTAAAACACACTAATTAATTTGGAGATACTCACGTCCAACGTAAAATTAGCATATGAGAATCAGAAAAGTTCCTCGGTAGGGGGGGGGAACTACTTAAACTATTTTCAAAATATTTTTTTAACCAAGTAGTTAACCTAGAATCGTTGATATTTTCAGAATTGCCTTATTTGTATATTACATTTGCATCCCGACTAATTTATTTTAAAATGTTACTGATATCCTGCTATATATCGAGTTTTGGACATCCGGGATATTATTAAGGTGTTTCGTCATCTGCTCCTGATCAGGGCATCCTTCTAGGAAGCTTTCAGCATCCTCGGATGTGAAAACATCTGTATTAAGTTTGTCACATTACCAGAGGCCCCTGAGAAAATTAGATTGACTAACCTTTAAGTATCGAAGCAGAAAATAGGTTAGGACGAGGGACCAGAATCAAATTAACCAGGCAGATTCTTTCTGGAGAAGCCAAACTTTTTTGTTACACATCCTCGGCCCTGAGGAGGGGGACGCCTGCCTCGGGTGTCTTCGGACATTACGACCAATGAGATAAGAGATTTCAAAATAAGGTAACGCCCTAAAAGGAGTAGTGGGAGAAAAAGAGTAGGGTAACAAGGGCAGGAAAAGGAGGCACTGCAGGACCAGACGGGAACGAGAGAGGACCATACAGAAGAGAGGAAGCA
>NW_027105704.1:1435775-1437588 GCF_000696795.3 Halyomorpha halys
AACTATCTAAATCATTTCTCTAGGTCATTATAATATTCACCGATATTGTGATATTCATGTAATTGTCTCTAAACTGTCAAGTGTAAATATATACTTTGTTCTTTTCTATACTTTATGTATCTATGTATAATTTCTACCATTCCCTAATATATCCTGGTATTAATATTTTATTAAGTAATGATATGCAATAACGGATTAACTGGTAAACACATACAAGCCTTTGGAGAGGATTCCAATTATAATAATAGTTTTTTCAGGACTCAATTCATAATCAATTAATTAATTTATTTTTGGGTAATCGCCTTCAGCGGTTACCCTGGCATCCCAAGTAAATCTGCTACTAGTACATAGCAATCCTAACTTTTCAGATTTTAGCTGTGTTTTTTAATAAACTTGGGTAGCATGTGGATGTTTATTTATGCGCTTCAATATTATTCTATTAAGAGTTTGTAAAGTTCACCGCACATCTGTTTCCCTTATTGGGCCTGGTTTCCAGTGCTTTTCCTTTTAAAAATAACGTTTAGCTCTTCGATCGCCAATGGTAATCAGAAAGTACAGTGTTATCCTTCTACCATAGCAAGTACTAAAGTGAAATGTGGATTATATCATTATCTAAAGTTAAAAAAAAAAGTTAATTGATAATTTTGTTAGCGATGGGTATCTGATCAGATTTCCTTATATTTGAATTTTACAATGTACTTTAATTGAAAAAATAAAATAATAATAATAATAATAAAGGCCTAACGAACCCGAAGATTCGATGCCGATACCACCAATAGCTCTCTGCATACATCCTTCCAGTGATACGTTTCGGTCTACACCTCCGTTGGTAGTCCTGAATCTGTTGGTTCAGTGTTTATTAACATTTTAGGGATCCGCTCGTTACTAATCCCTACAACCTTACACGCCTATCCTTGCACCGGAATGCTATAACTTGAATTATATTTACTGGGTGTAGGTTCCTTAATTCAGCGTTGTGTGCTCTTCTAAAGTTAATTGATCCTTTTTCGGTCCGAATACTTTGCGTAATAATACGAAAAATAGTGAAATAAAATTAACAATCTTCTTTTATGGTTTATTATTAATAGTTCCCTAACTCGACTGTATTAAACTTTATTATGTAATATTCTTGGGAACAGTCATACTATTGCCCACTGATAACATGACAAGCCATCCTGATCAGCACTAATGCCAAGCACATTTCCCTCCCTCTTCGATTAGGTCTTTGATGCGAGTCACCAGTTGAAACCCTCGATGGATTGTCTTTGATGTAGTGCTGACAGTGACCTGGGACGTTGTTCAACACGGCAAAGGATGTTGAGTCATGAGGCCACAGTGGTCTGTTACAAACATCTCACCCTTAGGTCTCGTATTAGTTCTCAGATGTATATGATAACCTCCTTTTAATGATTTATTGTATATGATTTAACCCATTACTTTGTTAAAGTTTTAAATCTCCTAAATATTTTCAGATGATATTTATTTCTCGAGGATCCTCAGAAATTAATCTTGACATCTCCATTCTGCCTAATATAAGGTAGTTAGTTACCTCTAAATAGGCCCCAAGGATTTGTCAAAAATGACTACTTGGCCGAGTTGAAAAAGGAACAGGTTTAGTATCACTTCCTTTGAACTGCTTAATATTTATAGAACCACTGGTATAACTTCAACCAGAAAGGATTAAACTGATTTCATGGTGTAAAATAAATTTCGAGAACCTACCTACTTTACAGTACTAGAAATTCTTTTGTAATAAACATAAAAATATTTTGTATTATCAAAAATATTTTGAGGGAGTGAGAGAGAGAGAGAG
>NW_027105704.1:1437669-1451901 GCF_000696795.3 Halyomorpha halys
GAGAGAGAGAGAGAGAGAGAGAGAGAGAGAGAGAGAGAGAGAGAGAGAGTTTATTCATCCTTACTGCCCAAATACTTCGGGTTGCTACATTACGCGGCATACTTATCAATCCGTGATCGGACATATACAAATTACATATAATTACAAGGTAAAATAAGATAGAAAGAAAACAGTTTTTTTCCCCACAGTTTCCTTTTACAATCGATTTCAGTGTAAACACTGAATACAAATATTTCAGTTCATTCCCTTTCTTGTTTCTTCAATTTCATCATTTCAAAATTCTGATTTCATCTGATCAACAAATTCACTCTCTCGAATTTACCTTCCCAGATTTTCTCTAGTGATCCGCTAAACAAATTATCTATTAGACGACAATGTGAGAGAAAACCATTAATAATAGTCACAGCAGTAGATCAGTATACAAAACAAAAAAATACATTTTACTAGAACAAAACTAATACATAGATTCAAAGGAAAGTATAATAAAAAGCCGGTTAGAAGAAACATTTAAATGGATAAATAAGTTTTAAAAAAAGTAAATAAATAAAAATAATAATACTAATAAAATAAACGCTTGAACAAAACTACGCAAAGAAACACTTGCAATAAAACTTTTGTTTAGAAAGAAAAACCAAAAACTTTTACATAGTGACCTTGTCTTGTTTCAGTGTGATCTCATGGACCGTCTTCCCAGTTGCCCCGAGCTTATCTCCTTCTTTAAAAAAAATATCATCATATTCCCTCTTAAGCCTCTGTCTCCAGTCCTCGGCCTGATTGATTGCTCCGACCCGTGCCCCCTCGTTTTTTTTTTATATTTCGTACATTTTATCCCCTAATTTAATTCTCCAATTTCCCTTGATATTCTTAATCCAAACACCTACCTTCCCTAGCAGGCCACACCCCACAATCACTTTGTATTCCCTCGGCATACTCCCTACGATATGTACCGACAAGTTCTCTCTACTAAATCCCCACCGGGTCAAACTTATCTCTACCTCCCCCTCTACCACACAAGGGCCACTTAGGGTGATTAATTTACATTCCTGAATCTGGTTCGTCCTCTCTCCACTACACAGTTTTTCTAGGGCTTCTCGGCACATGACGGTGTTGGAACTGCCAGTGTACATCATGCATCTCTTCTCCCTCACATTATAATTCAGCAGTGTATGGTCGCCCCTCTGCCGACATCCCCTTCAGATGTCTTGCGTCTTCCTCTCTCCAGTTCCTCGCCTCCATCCACCTCTGTTCCCTTTTTTCCATCCTCCTGTTTCCACTCTTTACCCTTGACTTACTCGGTTCCGTGGCTCTTCAGCTTCTTCTTCGGTCTCCGACATTCCGGATGCTTCCGTGGATTCACCTGATGATCGACTAAACCTCCGGTTGTTTCTCCGTATCTGTTGGGCGTTGATCTCCATTGGTTTCTTTGTCTCTCGGATCATCATAAATATGTCTTCCTCTGGGGTCCACCGTCCTTCTCCAAACGCCTTTAATCTTTCCTTGATAACTCTCCAAGCGGTCTCTTCGTCAGCCATCTCCATGGGTGGTGGGTTTTGAACCCCATTTTGATTTAAAGCTTCCAAGTTCATGACTGCTTGTCTGACGATACTATTGGGAGCCATTATTTTTAAAAAAATTGAAAGCTGAGAAAACTACGATAAAAAAAAATTCTTCTTTAAAGCAAATATTACTCCGGTATTTAAAGTCCCGGGTTTAAATATATATATATATAATTCAAAACTTTATTTATTGATTGATATTACAATCTACCACAACGTTGATGGGCAAAACGTAATAGTGTAATGACTAATCACATTCATATTAAAATAAAATAAATTAAGAATAAAAATAAATAAATAAAAGAAAAAAGTACATAAATTTTTTTTCTAAATATATACAAACAGAGGATAAAGAAAATGAACTTAATCAAACTATGTGCATGAAAATTCATACAAGATTTACATTATCGATCTGAGCCTATTGTATCTCCCTCATGTAAGGGGTAGAACAGAGCTCTTCGAGATCCCACTGCATCACTGGTAATGACCGAGAGAGGCTGAGCAAGTCCGCAAACACAATAAAAAAAATTAATATTCAGATTTTATCCATTCTTTGTTATTCTGTGAGAGACGGAGTTTTTATACTGTGAGGTTGCATTCAACTTATTTCAAACAACAATTAATCTATTGTATGAATTTAAAATACATGGTGATTCTTTTTTTTTCTTCCTCAATTTAAACCGAGATCCTATCCATAAGTTTCAATAAAATTAAAAATCTACTTTGTGATTTTCGTTAAACATGGAAATTAGGATTTCATTGAAGTTTCACTTAAATTTTTTCCATATTACATATAATTTTATGTTGTAATTTTTTTTTCTAATCGCAATTATTGCCTGTCGATTTACTCTTGACCCATTCGTTCAACTAATAATAATTTGAAATTAAGATTATGCATACAGAATTTTAGTAATAAAATAGAATGAATGAAATGTTTTGTTTTATCCCGCCTTTGAAAGAGAAACCGCCTTATTTGATATTCCCTCTGCTCTCAGTCGCTGACCCTACCCCTCAAGAGGTTCAGGAATACTCTACATCCGGTTCCCCATTCACATTTTCCATCGCATCCATGCGATTATTTTATTTAGAAAATAATCTTTTTTATGGAATATTTAATTCTTTTTTATGTTCTGAATGAAAACCAAATTATAATAGTAGTCTATGTAAAAAAAAAAGTAATAATAGCAATTAACTAGAAATGTCGACTAACAATAAAACCCCTCATATCATTGATATAACATTTTAACCATAAAAAAAATATTTCTTTAGCTCTAAGTAAATAAATTATTTCTGAATTGAAGAACTTTGCCAATAAATTGTTGCCTTAAAAAAGGCATCAACACAAAAGCGTTTTGAGAACCTACCAAAACACTGAAATACATATTTAAGCTTAGAGTTATAAAAGTATTTGCCATAATCAATCAGCTAACCATAAATGAATAAAATTTTATTTTACATATATGTATATATAGTTGACCGTAAAGATAAAGATTGAACGGCTGTTCAACCGTTCGCTTTGAACAACCCTGATGAAGTCCTGCAAAATGGGGCGAAACGTCCGACATTAAAGTAGTTTTAAACTATTTGTTCTTTTTTTGACCGCAACCATGATCATCTTGTTATATTTAAAATTAAATTTTCTGTAAGCAATAGATTTTGTCATCAATGAAGTATATTATCATAGGCTTCTTAATTTAAGTTCTTTTTTTCTGTTACTCGAATAGTTTTTTTGGCCAGTTTAGAATTTTTCTTCGCTTAAGCAGATTGGATATATATATTTTAAAATAATTATTTTTTGTACGCTTATCAAACAAGGAATTTTTTTAAACCTAGAAAATATGTACCCAAAAAACGTTAGCTGACATCCCAACGAATCCTAACACTATCCTTACCACGGATGCTGATGACACATTTGTGCTCGCTGTTAATAATAGCCCTTTGATGGCATCCTAAACATTGAAGGATTAAAATAAATCCAACAAATCTCATCAAATCACCTTTACCCTTCGTCGTAAACCTACAGACTGCCCTACAGTCTCCTTCAATAATATTAAACTTATCCCTATCGTCCTAGGAACGTGACGGCCGTGCGGGTTGGGGCACAAGTCCCAGTGCGCACGGTTTGGAACGTTGTGGGTTCGAATCCCACCTTGGGCAGTTATACATTCATTTTTCGGCAGTCCCAAACAATGAATCTTGACACTCCCACCTTGGTTAATACGCGACGGCAATCTAGAAAGATGTCAGGGCTGGCAAAAAGGACCACTTGCCGGACTTGTTCCCCCCACCAAATACCAGTACCCCTATCGAATAGATCCGCTACCTTGGACTACATCTGGACAAACGACTAACCTGGAATCCTCACACGAGACTGAAAAGACAGGAAACTACACGTCGATTACAACTATTACAGCACTTACTAGAAAAACGATCTAAACTTCCAATTCATTACAAAAAACTGATCTACATGACTGTAATAAGACCAATCTGGACATACTAAGTTGAGCTTTGGGGTTCCACTAAACCTTCGAATTCCCCTCGTATCCAATCATTGCAATCCAAAATCCTTCGTAAAATCCTCAATTCTACTTACTTTGCCACAAATAAAGTCATAGATAAATACCTTAATGCCCCATATATAAATGATCTTGTCCTAACCAGCTATCATTCCTTCTATTATAAATTCCATAACTACCCAAACCCACTAGTTTCTAACCTTGCTTCCTCTTCCTCCGTGGCACCTGAAAAGAAGATAGGCACGAGACATCCTAATGTAAAACGTCATTAGAGTGCTATCAATGGGTAGTTTCTCTACACGCCTGTAACACTACAATTTAACTGAGATCAAATTTACTAAATGTTTTATAATACACAGTTGTAAATAGCAATAAATAAATAAAAGTAAAAGAAAGTTCATAAAAATTATTGTGAATGTTTCTGGAATTTTCCGAATAACAAAATTCGTTTATATTGAAAGCTTGAAAGCTCCTTCTTCTGGAGATAGTTTATAATTAGTATAATATTTATAAGTTTTCTAAAGTCGAACTTGGTTCTGACCAAATCACCTTCTCGCACAACCGTTGGTCCAGTAACAGTACCTTCTTGCAAAGTACTGCACCCCTGATTATCTGGGTTGTAGTATTAAAGATATTTTAAGATCTGTTACAATTTCTTTATTTTAATTTTTATATATTTTTTATTATTATATCTCCTAGTAAATATTTAACAATAAATTAGATTATGAAGACTATTTAATTTAAGAATATTTAAAGTTAGACAGTTAGACTATTTTAGAATATTTAAAAAAAAAACAAGTTATAAACATACGAGTTAATAATCCCAGGTTTATTTTTATTTTTTAAATGGGTAAATGCTTTAATATAAGACTTTCGCCGATAATAATCTAGTTATGATTTAGTCAATTTTTTTTTGGATCAATATTTATTTATCGACATGTATGACAAAAAAATACAATCGGTTTATTTTCCAACTCGTAATTCTGAAATATAGAATGAGTGCATAAGGAATAGTTATTCCAAGTGGAACACAATGATGGGAAACTACTGTTTTTGTGCAAAAACCTCTAAATTTTTTAAATCTTCTGTAATTCTCATGAATTCCTATGCTATTCAGGTTGCTGAATTCAATGGAATTCATTTATTATATATATTTTTTTCTTTTGTTTTGTTTTTTAAATAATATTTTCAGGTGTAAAAGTATAAATCAATAGTATTTTTCCATCAATAAAATATTTTTTTTTTTTCTGATTGTTATTCTGATTCGTAGTAGTAGTGAATTTTATAATAGTGTTCCCCAATGCCAAATTAACATCTGTAAGATTTATTTTTTTTAGATAGATTTATTTATTGATAGATATTACAATATGGCCCACAGTTGTGGGCAATAGGTAATAGTGATGAATGATCTCATACATACTAAAATTAAAAAAAAAATAAATAAATAAAATAAAATTTTAAAAAAATCTCTTAAAATATATACAAACAAAAGAATAAAAAAAATGAACATAATAAAACTACCTGAGGGGTAGAACAGAGCTCAAAAGATCCCAGCGCTTCCCTCTCGCCGCATCACTGCTAATGAGCCAGTGGAGGCTGTCTGGAACATTAGGTCTACTACTCGCAAATATTAATTGATGGCAGAACCAATTACGTTGAATTCGTTTATAGTAGTTATTGAGTGTACGAAACCACTCTTATGAATATGATGATAAGACACTTTTATTTTGGAGTTTTTTTTTTTACACTTTTCACCAGTTTGCGGCACCAGCTCATTTTCTTTACTTACATTACTTTCGCATGTGTTTTCTGCAGGAGGCTGTGATCTATGGTAGTTTTCTTACTTGGACTTGTATTACTGATAAAAAAATTCTAAAGACTTCGACCGACAACAAAATTTTATCTGTTTTCAAAATTCACACATCACCATTATAATTAACTCGCTATTGTTTTTTTTTTTACCTCTACCTCAATGTTTAAAAGGCTATACCTGATGACTGAAGTAAGCAATACAATATTTTAGACTAGGCCAATACATTAAGAGGAAGCTTAAAAGGAGTTGGATTAGGGATCTTCCGTCAAATTACATGTCAATCTCCAGTTACAATTAGTATTTAATTAGTTTATTCTCTTTAATTGTCATGTTATTATCTTATTAATATACGATTAACTAATGATCTGTACTTCTCATTCTGTATAGAAATTTTTAAAAAAAAATATAAGTTATATAAACTTATAAAAATGATGTTCCTAAGAGTTATAAATAATCATGATATTTTTGACTTGCTAAAAAAGCATCCAATATTGAAGGACCTTCAGTGGAACTGAGGACTCAAGTCTCGACATCCCCTAAAAAAAGAGTGTATCGACGAGATATCCTTGCCAACGCTGACCTCGTCGATATGTATGAGATCAGGCTAAAAGGACGAGATTGGACTAGAAGGACCCCGAGACGCCGGCTTTAAATGAAAATGCCCTAGCCTTTGAATCCTTAAAACAAAAGGGCCTCGAAAGAAAGAGAAAAAAAAAAGGAGGCCGCCAGCAAGGTCCTTGTGGACTTCCTTTCTTCACAAGGACAATTAAGAATTAAGACGTAACTTCCAATTAGATGAACGAATGATTAAGATTAAGAATAAGAAATAGAATGCGCTTTGTAAATAAGAAATAGAAGAAAATTGTTCAGTTCATACTTAACGTTTATTTTTCTTCCTACCATGTTTAAATAAAATATTATGAAGTGAAAATTAATATATGTAAAATGTGTAGTGTGAACCGACAATACGACTTTACTTTTCATAAAGTAAAGAATAATGGATAGCAATTTATATTTTTCACATGCGCCTATTTGTGCTCATACATGTCACAAAAAACGCATCAGCGTGGTGAGAAATTGGTAAGTATTATTTCTAAAAATTCCTTGGATGGTTCTAATAAAGATATTACCTTGGATGTGAAAACTAAATAATACCCTCTCTCTTTTTTTTTTTTTTCGGCCAAAACTCCCATTAGAGTGTTATACTAGCTAACCATGGTTGGGGGTCAAAGTTCTTCATTTTGCGGGACCACCACTCAATGAAAAAAGTCAACGTCCCAGGCCAGATTCGAACCACCACCGCCAATTGACATCAAATTAGTAAGACTGTGTCTTAATCACTGAGCTATGAGCGGGTAGGGCCCTCTTTGTATGATCGCAAAATAAAATTGTACCGAGTTTCTTTTCCCATTTTTTTTATTGCTACTGTTATATATTGTTGTTTAATATGAACGTATACCAACTTTAACATTTCTTCTAGATGTATTTACTTGGAATGTGTATTAAGGTAAATTATGTCAGTGTTTTTTCTAGAATAACTTAAGTCACTAGTTAGAACTTTCATTTAGACTGTGATAGTAGATGCATTACATGCTACTATAATCTTAAATTCTATGTGTAAATCGATTATTTTTTAATATTAAAAGTTCAATACATAGGACTAATTAGAAAGATAAAGAAATTCTCTATAAAATTCTCTATTAAAATAATCTAAATCGGACCAGTATTAGCAAACATTTGGAGTTAAAGATTCATGAGAATTTTGTAAATATTTTGTTCAAGATTCCATAGAGACCTTTTTATTTTTATCGTGGTCTATAAAATGATAGATACAACTCTCAGACTTACTATATATTGTATGTCATTCCCGACAATATATCTATGAAGCTGAAATATTGATTATTGATGATCCTCTTATGCTGTAGATCAGTGGTTCCCTAACTTTTTCACCGAGGCATAATTGTAGGGCAAAAAAAAAGAGTGGAATCCTCGCTGAACTTAAAAAAAAATTCGACACCCTTGTCGAGCAAAAAATATAAAAAATTTTGTATAATAATCCGCAGAAAATAAGAAAAGTAATACAAGTACATTTTCTATTTTATAATGAGAAGAAGGTGGTTAGGGGTGCGGTTTGTGAAGAACACAATTTCGGCCAGAATTTCGAACCTTCATCAGGGCTCCTTGGTCAAGATCTTACAGCCAATTCTTTTGAAAGCCTAGATCCTGAGCTAGCAGTCCTGAGTTGAAATTCTGAATGTTGGCAAATGTACGAAAATTTTACTTATTTTTGTTCTTCACTGAACGCCCCTCCCCCCCAACCAGTTTTCCCTCCTTATATAGTTCTAAGGTAACTATTAACTCATCATTTTCTATTTTAATTGTAATTGTTCTCTTTCTTTTTTGTAATAGTTTGCATATTTAAAAATAATTATTTCTGAAACCAAGAAGGCATGGATAATTAAAACCTTAGCTCCCTATTTGTATTGAAAGTAAAGATATGTACTGCTACAAATCATAGAGAGTCAGGCGCCCAATACATGGTAAGGGAGTAATGTTTCGTAAACAACCGTTATTCAAGGTGTTGATAAGTTCATAATCACGCTCAAACACCACATTTTTCCTCAATTAAGAATACCCATTTTATGCGGCTATAGAAACCACAGGATCGACTTACGGCTACAGTACTAGTACTGGTATTTGATGGGGTGAACAAGTCTGGCAAGTGGACCTAGTGGTCCTGATGGCCAACGCTTGGCGGCTGCCTGAGTTGCCACCGCGTACTAACGAAGGTGGAGGTGTAAAGAATCATTCTTCAGGACCGCCGAAAAATAAATATTAACTGCCCTAGATGGGAATCGGACCCACAACTTTCGGAACCGTGCGGCCCTACCCGCATGGCCGGCGTGTCCTTTACGGCTACAGTAACTGAATATTTATTTATTTATCACCCTACCCTGCCTAATAGACAATACGGGTGTTCGCAGCAGTTGGTACAACTCATTGCTGCATATGACAAACATTTACATAGCTGTGCACACAGCTTGCTCTTGCTCCAAATTACATCTTACTCTTCTACAGAGGCCTTGCTGGTGTAGCATATTCTCTCCCACAACTTCCTTCCACCCGTACACGAAGATCCTGTAGTGCGGGTAGTTTTCTTTCTTCATCAGCTCAGAAAGATCTCTCTCCGTCAGAATGTAGTCATGTTTTCCTCATCATCTTGGCTCTCAGTGCTTCATAGGCGGTACAGGCAAGTACGACGTGCTCGGCGGTCTCTGGAACCTAACAAATCGGGCATAGCTGATCCATGTTTATGCCTTGAGCGGCGAGCTTAGCTCGGAAACCCAACGGAACTGTGAGACCCAGTAGTCGGAGAGGACCCATGTTGATTCTAAGCGTGAACCATCCATTTTAAGCAATCCATCCATCGCGTCCATTCTTGCAAGGTTTCTTCTCGAAGGATCCTCTTCCATCGGTTCGGATTTTCACCAATACTCGCTTGGATGTTCTCCGGGAAATCCACCAGACCTTTATCTTGTGTCGATAATAGTCTTCCTGAAGGAGAAGATCAATAGGCACTCCTCCAGCTAATACCTGTATCGCCTCATAAGACACTCTTCTGTATGCTCGAGTGACTCGCAGCAAAACTATCCTCTGTATTGTTGCCAACCTTCTCTTCTGCCATTTCGAGAGATATCGACTCCATGCTGGGGATGCATATCTCAAGATACCCACAACTACTCCTTTATAGATGGTCAATGTTGCTGGGTATGAGGCCCCAAAATATACCCCCGGTACGATTGAGCCCATTAAGAGGAAGGGCTACCCTACTTCTCATGTAGTCTAAATGAGGTGTCAGATTGAACTTTCTCCCAAGCCTTACGTCAGGGTATGTCACAACGCCACCGGGTCGTATCACTTCTCCTTGCATCCTGAGAGTAATGTGGTGGGCCCTGTCTGTCGTACCCCTTAAGGGTATGGCTTGAGTCTTGGCAGCAGCTATCTTCAACTTCTTCTCACACCAGGCTCCTATAAGGTTGGCGAACCGACCAGCTTCATCTTTTAATCTGGTTCTGCTGTTCGACGCTACGACTACGGCAAGGTCATCTACATAAGCCGTGGCAGGGAACCGGTTCTTTTCAAGCACCGCCAACAACTCGTCATAGACCAATTTCCACAGACCAAGGACAGAGCCCTGTAGGCAACCTCTTTCCATGGTATCTTCTATTTCATAGATGTTGCCTTGTATCTTTACCGTTGTGTACAGTAACTGAATAAATAATTTTCTGCCATGGATAGATCCGAACCAGTATCTTTAAAGTTAGCAGTGCAACGCTTACCCACTGAGCCTATGCGCTCCCCATTAGTATAAAAACAAATAAATGCAACGTGAAATATTTATAAAACTTGTAATCTTATCATTTTGAACGTATTTATTTTAAGAAAGCTGAGATTCTCTTTCTTTATTTAAGTTGTGGTGGGGTCAGCGGAAAAAAAAAATTAATTTTAGTTTGCTCTAAAGGAGGAAGATTTAGATTGAAGTTAGTTTAAGTGATAAACTTCACCGTTCCAAATGCTCGAGTCCATTTGGACTTCATACATATTAGAGATCCTAGCTCTGATCCCTCTAGCGGTTCCTAAGCTTTTGATCCAGCATTATTTAGCGGCCTGATCCTTCCGTAAATATTTATTGTGTTTAATGACCACGGGCTTTATTCGAAGAGGAAATTATTTTGATTGTTTATTCTTTTTCTTAAGTAAGAGAATAAAAACGTGTCTTTTGTGTAAAAAGTTTCACTTTCTTCATAACCGAATTCGGTGTCTAAACCTATATCGGACGACAATCCAAGTGAAAATCAGTATTACGCAATAAATGACAATAATCATTATTCCAAATGTTAGTTAAAATAATAAATAAAATTAATGTTATGACTTTTAATGATAAAACAACCAACCATAAGAAGATTAATAGAAAAAAAGTGTCTTCTAGTTAAGAATATTTAATTTTTTTTGTTTAATCGGTTACAGCCTCTAACCAGGATCAGTTCACAATATTCCATAGAAAACTGAAATAATCAATATCTAAAAGGATTTGAAATAAGTATCAATAAGAATAAAATAATAGTATAATTGATTTATTTCATTATGTTTTCTAATTTTATTCGTGAAAATATCAAAAACCACAATTTAAGAGTTTATTTTAATTAAAAATCTTCTTTTGATGCTTTTTTCTTCAGCTTTCGATTTTGCCACCTCCAACGTTCCAGCCCTTAGGCCATTATCCTGGAGATCATTTTTTTATTAATAAAAATATATTTATAAATTGATGAATTTAATTTATTTATTTTACTAATATTGATTTATTTACCTTTGTAACAGCCAGATATATTCTTATGAAGAGTATAAGATATAAATGGTAAATACACAAGGATAAATTAACATTAAAAAGATCTCAGTTTACAAAATAAAAGAAACAATACCAATTAGAATTTGTCTAACTAGAAATAAAAATACAATATTTCAGATATACAAAGGAAATAAAATTACGCTTCATTAAATGCAACTAACTAAAAATAAGTATTAAATATTATATAACTAACTGAAACACTACTAAAAATGATTAACTAATAAATAAGGTGATTATCGAAATAATATGTTATTATATTAAATAGAAACACTCAACAATTCCTTAATAAACAAAATATTAATGAAAATACCTTAGAAATGCCAAGATAGGGATGAAAAAGTTGATTATAAATGTATTATATGAACCTGAAAAATAATACAAAATAAATTTATAAAAATGAAGAGATAGTTATTAACTGCGAACATTTTTTTTTTTAATTTAAGAGCATTAAAAAAATATATAGAAAAAATATCATTCAATTTATTTAAATGATCAGGATTGGAAACGTATATTTATTAATTTCTGCTCCATATCTTCAAAGGTCAATAAATATTTGTAGGATTATTTTCCTCCCCGGAGTAACATTAATCAAATTTATATTTATTTTTGTCCTGGTAAATACAGGTTTTTTGTAAAACTAACTACTTGTTTATAGCCCGAGTTATCAATCTTAATTTATTGATGTATTGAAGCTACTCACATTTCAAATAATCTTCAAAGTTGATTGGACTGACAGTGTTGTTCATCTGGATACAAGGACACAAAGATATCCCAGGCGATTGTAAAGCTGACCAAGCGGCAACAGCTCATTGATCTCGCCATCTGACTGCTTAGATTGCATCCAAACGACCTTAACTCCAGAAGAACAATACAAATATTAAATAAATATCAGGCAACTTGGAACAATATATACAATACATAACGTTTGAATTTTCTGTATATTTGAGGTACAGGCAGAATGATTAATGAAACAACTTGTATAGCTATAACCCACATATCTATAATTATAAAGGACTATTAATGTTTTATTGTTTTTTGAAAATATCTAACAACTTTTAGATTGAAAGACTATATTACATACTTATTTTTACATAACCTTTTTTTTTTTTTTGCTCGGGTTCAAAATTCAATTTTTGCAGTCTTGACGTCAAAAAATGAGTTTTTAGATTAAAATTAGAAATAAATAAGGATTAAATTTATACCAGATAATTTATGATTTATATC
The DNA here is from genome assembly GCF_000696795.3 of Halyomorpha halys. NCBI lineage: Eukaryota > Metazoa > Arthropoda > Insecta > Hemiptera > Pentatomidae > Halyomorpha > Halyomorpha halys. The sequence goes on from NW_027105704.1 coordinate 1,450,186, forward strand.
AGACTTACACGTTTGTGACCTAACATTGTTCCATCATGTCTTCAATTATATATTTTAAACTACTCTCTTTTTTCACTGTATTCATTTTATATATTACATATATGTTATATGGACTGATGTTTTTTTTTTATACGTTTGTTTATAACTTGTAGATTTTATTATTTTTTAATTTTTTTATGGAATACGTTTTTTCAATTTTGTTTCGGTGAATTAATAAAATACTCTTATTTTACTTTTAGTTTTATTTATCGAATGGTAAACGTGTGTATTTCTTAACACGATTTTGTTGATATTATCCATGAGATGTAATATAAATTTTTATTTATTTTACGATTTTGGGAGGCTACGCACGTAGGATCGCCGATTTTAATAATTTTTTTTGTGTGTTACTTGGTCCAAAAATATTTTATATTAGACACGCCCTTGGAATCGAAAAAAATAATTTTAGAAAATGTTTACATTATCGCATTCCACCATTTTCCGCATGTATTCAATGGTTCTTATATACCAATAATTTTATTTTTTCACAAAGAATAGAATATCTATCGTAAAAATCGTGTAACATTTTACCCTCTAGCTTTAAAAAAATACATTTGGCATATTCCTCTGGTATGGGAATACAGATTAAACAATTTTAACTGAATGACACTGTGAATTGGACTACTTAAAATTATTTATTTAGTTTATGAATATTCGCATTAGAGAGCCGTTGAAGACACTGAAAAAGAATCTAACTCTCTTTTTTCTTGAAAATATTTTTTTTTTCTTTAAAGAAATCAGCGTTTGGTTTTAGTGATTTAATATACATATTAATCATTTAATAAAATTTACAATATTTTTTTGGTTACATCAGAAAAAAAAATGGATTGGTATGTTATTATAAGAGTATTGAAATACATCAATTTAGAACGACTGGCATAGAAAAGAGGGATACGGTATTTTTTATAAGACAAAATAGAACCAGATAATGTAAAATAAAATTTTTGAGAAGTTTTTTTTATTTGAAACTTTTTCTCCTTCTAGTTATAAAGGAATAAAATCTAAGAAAAAAAATAGATAAGTAATGGAACAGTGGAAATTTAGCTATTCAATACTTACAGTAACGTTGGATTTAGGAAGCATTGTGAGGAGTTGCGTATTTTTTTCGTAAACACAGGACTTGATGGATGATGGTCATGATGAGTAGAAAGTTCAAGGATTTATAAATTTTTATATATTTTTATATATACATTAAAGTTTGTATTTACCAACCAGGAAATCTAACTTTCCGGGTTGGTAGATAAATGACCTGGAAACCGAAGTAAGAATCAGAAGACTGAGATTCTATGGGCACAAAAAATTAAAAAATAACAGACAAAGACCGCCTGGATAGAGAACAGTACGGAAAAAAAATGAAACAAATCAATGTTCTTACGGCAAATAAAGGAAAATAGAAGGGTACTGCGTGGTCGGAATTCCTCTCTTCCTGCAAAGGCACGCAGAAATGATGAGAAAATACTGGGAAAGAAGAAAAAAAAAAAGTATGGCAAAAAATCCATAGTATAGTCGGTAATAACAATATAGAGACCCCGATACTAAAAATTCAAAATGAAATGATTACAAATCCTAAAATAATAGCTGAAACTCTCGTGGACCATTTCGCAGCCATTTCTAACCTGGATAACAATCATGATCAAGAAGAACAGGGAATAGATTTTACACCATCTACAACACAAG
>NW_027105704.1:1458481-1485647 GCF_000696795.3 Halyomorpha halys
ATTTAGAGAACTTTAATATTTTATCTTGATGAACTTGAAACTTATCTGAACAATTAAAAAAAATTATTGGTTTATGTTAAAATTCAGATTAAAAACCATGTATTGATTAGTAACATTTAAAATATATAAAGGATTCTATCCAATAGCTTCATATGTTTTGAAACTTGCGACTCTTCCGCTTCATCTTTCCGATTCCTTTCCAATCTTCCCAACCCGTTTCCCGAATTTTCCAATCTACATTCTATTCATATGCAAGGAGAAAACAAAGGTATTCTTACCACCTCACGATCAGGACTCAACATTTTTTTTTTGTTTTTTTTTTTATCTTAGCTTGTTTGTTTTTATCAACCACTGAGGTAAGTTGGGCTATTGTTGAAGTCACCAACCTCTTCATGGCTGAGTGAGTAGGTTGAGTTTGAAAAAACAATCGTCCCCAATACATTTTTCTAAAATTATTCTTGTTAATTAATTTTGTTTTGTAACCAATATTACATTTAGTTATTGGTTACAAATAGATAAGTTTTAACATCTGTTTTCGAAACTTCCGTGATTATATTTAATTACTTAAGGAACAAACTTGGAAATGTTTCAAGAAGCTATTGTTCCAAAGAGAGTCAAGAGAGTCGTATAGAATAATTAATAATGATAATCATTCAAAAGATATTACTTTTTTGAATTTGAACTACTGTTAATTAGAGTAGCCTTTGGACCTACATATGCATAATTACTAAAAAAATAAATATTGATAGTTCCCTGTTTTCGGTTTAAGATATGTATTTCGTTTTTTGGAACCTACTTATATTCTGAATATATAATTGTGACTAGTCCCTTAAAAAAAAATTTAATTATATAATTATATGCCAACTCTTTTGAGACTATCCAGCAAATCCGGTTGGACTAAGGTAACGGCTCCATTTTCAGAGACTGTATTGTGGGATTTTACAATTTTTAGTTAAATTCAGCGGCTTACTTTCCAAATTTTTTGAGTTTTTAGTAGCTGAATTTGGAAATATTGTTTTCCCAATATTTTGTCAAATTTAACAATTATTGTGAGAGGTAAAGAACTTTACTGATCAAAACCATTATTTTTCTAATTCCTAATCAGTTTAATAAACAATCTGATCAGAGGCATTTCATATACATGTGATGAGTCAAAAAATCTACACAACTTTGTGATTATAAATGTAATACTTCGAACTTAAGGACCCGTGCGCAACCGGAAGCTATGTATAGATATGATTTCTTTTTATTAGCGTAATATCTGCGATATTACTAATTGTAAAAAAAAAAATGTTTTCTCTGGATGTCATTGCGCATAGCAATGGATTTATTTTGTATTTACCTAAAGTAAAAGGAGTTAAAATCATTTATTTTTTTTTTATTGTTTAGTTCAGCATAATGCAAGTTACATTTTGTTCGACAAACATAAGCGTTACAGAAAAAATCAACATTAAGTGCACTTTAAATGTTCCTTATAATGTTCACTTATATCTATATATTTTAAATTTATTATATACATTTTTGATTTTATGTTATATTTTAACCTAACCTTAGTTTTTTTAAATTATAATTATTTATTAATTTTGAAATTATTATTCATTCAATTCAATGGCTGAAATTATTGGTATTTAGATATTTACTTATTTGTGTATTTTTCATTGAGTTCATTTATTTTATTTTTTTACTTTTATTGTTTATCCACTTAAATTTTATGTGAATCCTAGCAAATATTGATGGTATTTCTTAGGAAATTTATAATTAGTAGGCATTTCTTGATATAAAAAGGTTAATTTTGTTTTTTCTAATTTTCTTAAAACCATTTTTTCCCCATTACTGATTATTTTATTAAGTGATTTTTACAAGTGAATGATTGTTATCTTCAGTAGATTATATGTAATGATTATATCTATAATATGTCCTATTGTTTGATTTTTTTACTCAAAGGATCACAAAACTTGTGCTTCATGATAAATTCAGAATCCAGAATCAAATTTTTAACAATTTTTCAATGGTTCAATACCTTATCGGAATTATTGAAAAATCAACTTCTAAAGTTAAATATTTTTGATTACGGATTACTCGATATAGATAAAGATATGCTGTGCTAATTCACATCATATGGAGTGAAGAGATAAGCAGGTCTTTTTGATTAAATCGTATTATTCGTATTACATTTTATATTCCGTTCTGAGGTTTCTGAATTATTTCAATGGTTTTTTATAAAATATTGATTTCTTGTTGGAAGTGGAATTATATGTCATTCAGATTTAGAGATCGATGCGGCGTCGGAATACAATTTATTGTTTAATATATATCACATACAGAATATATAATAATTGTATAGAGTTTAACTCCTTCACATGAAGGTCAGGCATTCAACTTTTTTTTTTTAAATGTGCTGGTACTTAGTATAAGTGGACTGTATTGTAATATTATAAGGAAAATTAATTGAAATTTGAAAAGGAGAACTTCTATTGAATGATTTAGGCGGTGTTTCGTGGGATTTCCAAAGAAAAACATTTTCATTAAATGGGTTAATAAATTTGGATAATTAGGTCAAATGTAATATTGAAGATAATGACGAAGATGGAGGTGAAGTTACCAGAAGTTAAGTGGAGCTGTAATATAAAAAATTAAGAAACACGCACTTCCTCTGGTTGTTTGGTTGGTAATAATTATGTGGAATGGTTGGATATCTCTCTTTTCATCATTCCCTCTTCTCTTCATTCCATCTTGAAAGTCCTCTCACAAATGATGGTATGAATTTTAAACAAAAACACTGATGAATTAACTTGAACGCAAGTTGATCTTCAGTCTGGCTTCGTTGCCCACAGATGATGAAATTTCTAGTGAAACAAACTTCTCTAGAGTCAGATGACGTTTGTAAATTAACGACTTTCGTTTTTAAAGGAAAATATAATAATAATATTGTTAACAAGTCTTTTTAGAATAATATCACAGGTGTATAAAATGGGCCTTAGTACTTTAAAGTAAAATACATGTTAAGAAATAATAAAATATCTCTAATAATTATAAAGTGATAAAGAAAATCAGATTGAACCAAAATAAAATAATTTGTATATAAGAAAATTATGTTTAAATGATTATTATAGACAACTAATAATAGTCTGTAACTATATCTCATATCATAAATCGTAAGAATTTAAAAAATGGGCTAAGTATAATTAACAAGGAGCAATTGATGTTCATTAACTTATTTATAAGTTTTAAACGAAAATTAGAAACATCACATGCCAAACAAAAATAGTAATAAAAGAATACATATGTAACAAAAAATAAATAGTGTAACAAATCATAAATCATAAAATTCCCTTAATAATAAAATTTAAAAAAAAAATGATCAAGAAAGGCATCAAAGAATCTTTTATGTACTAAACGAATATTATAAACCTCGCATATTATCTTATGTTAAATTTAATAATAAAATCATATATTTATTTATTTAGGAATAATAATCGAATAACATTTTGTTTTCCGGTTAAAGGGACTAATCTTAATTAATTATATTTTAACTATACTTTTAATTTAACACCTGTAAACTGCTGTATACATATAATTTATCGCTTTATAATTAACCTTCTTTAAAGGAGTCCTCCTATCCTACAGACTGTCCTTAAGCCACTATGGATATCACAAAGTGACTCTACGGTTCAGTCAACAGAATACTTCTAACAGGGAAAAGTAGCAATAGCAGAAAAACAATACATCTACGAAAGAACACCAAAGGCCTTTGCTACGCTCTTCCTTAAAGTGCAGGATCAGTTCAATAAAAACAGTTAAGCTTTTATAGCAACAATAGAAACTTCTCAAGACCCAATCAATTATAGTTACTGTTAAAAGGTCTTTCTACCTTAAGGCAAGATTAATAGCCTTAAAGTCCTTTCTCTAAATAAAATATTGACTAATACATTTTTTTCTATTTTGGTTCAGCTGTATATAGTGAATTATTAATATGCATAAAATCCATTCCATAGAAAATTTTCATTTGGTAAAGTAGTATGACGTTAACCGTGAGCCAAAAACGTAATTTATTTTCAAATTTCGCAATAAATGAAGTACCTATATTACTACATATGAATTCAAACTTGACAAGAAATAGGTCCTATAATTTTTACTGATAGTATGACCACCAAACAACCAAATTTATTGTTTATATTTAAATTGCTGTTTTTTAAACGTTAATATTCAACCAGAAGAGCTGGTTTAATACTAAACCAAGTTATTACTTTATAACTAATTCTAGGCATAATTTAATGTTCTTAAATTTTTAATATTTTTTCACTATGATCTACCTTACATGTGACAAAAGTTTAAAAAAAAAATGTACGACTTAAAAGTGAAAAAAAAACATAATCAAACAATAATTTAAAATTCATTACTTTATTAACTTAATTAACTAATTTGTAACCGTTTTAGGACCTCCAGAAATGAATATCTGTGTTAGGTTTAGATTCACATTTAATCAGCTTTGAGGTTTTTTGGTCTACGGTGGCTTACGGTTTACGACATTTTACTCAACCGAATTAATATGTTATAGTACTTATTTGACCTAGAATTTAATGATGTTTATTATTTTTTTACCGTTATGAGGTTGTAGGTGAAAACCAAAAACAAAAATAGTAAGAGTTAATTTATGATAATAATTTTGCCGGATATGCGTTTCTGTGCTATGTTTGATAAAAAATAATTTTTAAAATTACTGGCAGATGTATTTTCTTTGAGATGAAATTCTTTTATCTGTCTCCTTTACTAATAAAATCCCCAGAAAACTTCTCAATTGAAATTGATGAACTGCTGACTAGGTCTTTCACAACAGGAGTAACTGTAACAGGTTCCAAAGAAAATATCTAACATACTTAACTTTGAAATTACTTTATATGTACTTCTTTAAGTGGTAAATAAAACATTACATATTTGCGAATTCTATTTTAAACTAATCACCTATAACAAATAACACAATCAAAGTGATACATATATACTGGATGTGGCGCTGATCGAAACTATTAGTATTACTCGGTGAAACCTGAAAAGTTGGATGAAGAATCTCCAGGTCCAATTAGTGATCTAGCATCTTGCGAGGGGGTTCTATTCTCAACCTTAAAGGACTTTTAGTCTATTAGATGGAATGACCGTAAATCTAAAAAGTTCAGGTTGTAAGAGAGAAAATTCTTAAATCCAGTTATTTAAAATTTGAAGTGGAGTATGGAAGTCATCTTCACGTTCTCTTCTCCCCCCCCTCCCTCCATTTACGAAAAATTATGAATGATCATATTTCAGAATCTCCCTCGTAATCCATCTGTCTTTACTGTACAATCGGAACGTCCATCTTTGGTTTTATTGTCATTCCGATTGAACGTGTTGGGGTCCCTTTTATCTCGGAATTTTAATAGCTGGGTGCTGCTGTTCGATTCCTTATAACTGATTAATAGTAATTATCACGTATCACATGCTTGTTATGTAAAAATTGCAGATGTAAGTAAAATCCTATATTAAAATAAATATGTATGTCATCACATCTGTCCAGTGACGCCCCTCACAAATCTACTAAAGTAGTTTTAATGCAATCCTCTTGTCTATGTTTCGGTCTACTCCTTGGACGTTTACCCAACGATTCAGTTTTTATTAACGTTTTAGAGTTCCGGTCGTACCACAACCTTGCTCGTCCATCTTATACGCCGCAATTTTATGACCTATATTCAGGAAACCTTATTCTATTTGTCTGACTGTATTCCGCTTATTTGCTATCTACCATTCTGGGTGTTGTCTTTCTCATAAAACATAACTTACACTAAAATATAATATGCTGTTAATTACAGTATTTCTGGGTAGTACGTATTTGTATTGAACTCATCATAGAACGGTCCTGTTTGTGTGAGCTATTTATGCCCTTTAATATTCAAACTTCGCAGTAGCTTGATATATTGTGCATCGGAGAGGAAAATTGGTTGCAGCTCCAGGCGCTGTTCCGTCTGTGAATGAAGTCTAGATTTCTCGGTTATATAGAGGTTGTGCTAATGCATTCCAAACACGTCAGAATGGTTGGTCGCGTTGAATAATATTTACTAACAGAACATTGGAATTTATTATAAATAATGATTTTCGAAAGCTTGATGATTATAGTGGATGCCAATGAGACTACCTTCTAGCGTTACTTAGTCATCTCGCGTAAAATAATAATAATAATAATAATAATAATAATAATAATAATAATAGTAATAATAAATGTGGCCAAAATTTTGCATCAGGCTCTGGCTGTAAAGTACAACCTAATTGAAGATAAGAGCCCTTATTACAAGTACCACCCAAATAAACTCCTCCAAAAAAGATTCTCTCAGGCATTATTGGGATAAATCAATTATTTCAAACCATACAGTACGACATAATAAGCCAGACATCCTCCTTATAGACCTAAGAAAAAAGAAAGCGGAACTTATTGATGTTGGGATCCCCAATGATAATAATATAAGCTCCACTAAGGGAGAAAAACTGAGGAAATAACAGGAATTGGCGATAGAAAAGAAATATATAAATTGGAAGGTGTTACCACTACTCCATTCATAATATCAACGAATGGTCTCATACCAAAATCAACAGTGGCAGGCATGAATGGTTTGGGGGTGCCTATTGATGGGCTAATAGAGGCTCAACAGTCAGTTCTCTTAGACACTTAAAAACAGCGACTGCATTATGACAACCCCGATTAGAATCCTTTGTTTACGGTCAAATCAAATTCGTAGGAATGTTTGTTCGTCGAAATCACGATTTTTCGTATTCTGATTAGGAAAGCGTTTCATTTATTAGATTAATTGAAATTAAAATTAAAAATTTTGCCAACTATAAAATGGTCCCTGATGGTACGACAGTATTTTTACTGCGCCAAATTTTTACTCATACTACACAGTTTACTCGGTGGTGACGAATGGGACTAAATGTCTCATATTATTACTCTCGCACTTTCATTACCTCAGTTGCTGTGAAACTATGGCTTATGAGAATGAAAAGCCATCTGCCTAAATGTAAAAGCAGTGTGGATATTCTCTAGTCTCATGATGAAGACGCCTTAATAAATAAATACATCGGTTGTAATGACTGATAGTTTGTGGTTGTAAAATGAACCAAGTTCTCTTTCTGAGATTAAATGGTTCGTTATACTTGTTTCAGGCATGTTTGATGTAGGTAAAAAAATGACTTTCTTATATAAATAACTATTGTGAAAGTACTAGGGTATACAAGGAACGGAGGTTCAGGTTTATTTTTTTTTTCTTTAACCAATATATCAACAGTAAAGCAGCGTTTTAAGTTGGTGCTCAAACTAACTCAGGTACGGCTCCTTGCCAGCACTACCTGTTAGTTAAAAGGGTAAAGAAGCCTAATTACTTAAGTAAATTAGTCATCTAACTCCAACACTCAAAAACAAAGAAGCAACCTTCTCTATGTAGTTTACCATTTTCTGTACAGTATTTTTGTAAAAATCCCACCGATTCTTCGATGGAAAGAGTAAAATCTGTCTCGAAAATTATTAGGGTTAGGAAGAATAAGTTCTGTACAGAATTAAATTACATATAATTTTCAATATAAATGGTTACTTAATGTTTGTTTTATTAACCATGTAGTTTCTGAGAAATAGATTGTTACAAATATTAGTCCAGTCAAACTGGACACGGAACCATAACATTAAAAAAATAAAACTGGGAAATGTTGAAAAGATACTCCAGTACAATTTGTGAGAACAAGTCTCACAAGTTAGCAGGTAGGGTTTAGAATAGAGAGAAGGCGAATGTTGTAAAAACTGTGTCTCATCACTTTTTTCCTTTTATTTTAAAACTTATTATGCTGGATGGCTTGAGTTCCATTTAAAATTAAAGTACGTTCAATTTTTTTTTACTAAAGTTGCCATATTGCTACTCCGCAAGAAAAATTACACTATTATAAAATTTATTTCAATATGTTGGTGGATTCAAAATTGCGTTTTCTAGATGTTTTTAAATTCACACAATTGTATTTACAAAATTCCTTCCATGGAGAATTTTTTGGCCAATTACAGCGATTTAAATCATCTGGTACATGAGTTTTTGAGCCCACCACCACATGAACTAAATTTCACAAAATTTTCTTCTGTGTTATTATACTTTCAGACCGGCGATATGTCTTTTTCCTGTGACATTTGGTTTCCAGACATTGAAGGCAGAAAATATATTTAAGTTAATCAATCCCGTAAACCTTCGTCTTGCCCCACAGTATCTTTTAATAATACCCCACTTATTCCTGTTGAGCAGATCCGTTACTTACGACTAAATCTGGACAAACAACTGACATGGAATCCTCATACAAGACTGAAAAGACAGGAGACTGCTCGTCGATTCCGACTATTACAACATTTACTAGACAAACGGTCCAAACTTCCAATCCATTACAAAAGACTGATCTACATGACTATTATAAGGCCTACCTGGACATACGGAATTGAGCTATGGGGCTCCACTAAACCATCTAATTCCTCTCGAATCCAATTCTTATAGTACAAAATCCTTAATGCTCCTTACTTTGTCACAAATCAAATCATCCATCAGGACCTCAATGTTCCCTATGTTGCCGATTTGGCCAGAACCAGATACCAATCCTTCTATAATAAACTTCCCAACCACCCAAACCAACTCGTTTCTAACCTGGCTTCTCCTTCAGTACCTAATAAACCTCCTAGGCGTCTGAAAAGAAGATGGCCTCGAGATCTTCTCCTTTAGAAGTGTTTCTGGAGTTCTATCAATGGGTAGATTCTCCACATGTTTGTATCATGTCATAATATCACTTACAGCAAATTTACTTGATGTCTATGTATGTATACAGTTGTAAATTACAATAAATAAATTATAAAAAAAAGTTAATCAGTCAAATATGTTTATTTCGCCTTTAAAATATTAGATAATTGTTTTGAACATCATTTGGCTCCTTATCTCAAAAGATGCTTAGTTTACGAAAAAGTTATAGATCAGGTTTAGTTGGAAATTTAATGATATGATAATTAATAATTATTTTGATCTCACTTTTCTAAACCTAATAAGTTTCGAGATATAGGGAAGAACAAACTAGCGAGTTTAATAATACATCTACAATTATTTGCTACTAAATGCAATTGGAATAAATAAAAGGAAAAAGAAATTCAAATGAAACATTATCTCAAGAAGATTGAACAAAACAACTCAATTTTTGAGGAACATAGTAAAAAAAATAAATAAAATTAATGTTTTACTAGTGAAGTGGAATTTAAAGAACACAAACATTTAAGGGAGGAGTTGTTAGATATCCCACTTTTTAAAGACTGAAATAGACGAAAAATTGAATTCACTTTTTCATTATTTGACTTGAATTATTGACAAACGCGTAAAAACTCAATGCCTCGTTGTTTAATTTATAAAAATAGGAATACAAATTATATTCGAAATGTAAAAGTGTCTTTATGTCATCAAAAGAAAAGGTGATCTTAAAACATCAAACTGGCAATGTACATTATTTTATATTATACCATGCAGTTACAGAATAATTTAAGGGAAGGGGTCGATTTGCAATACTTTGATGTATCAAGTTAACCTAATTATAATTAAAATTATTTTTTCAAATTTAACTTCTGTTTAATTCTATTGTACAGGAAGGGAATAGAAATTAAATGAGTCATGAATTTTTCCTTTGAAATGGAATGTCTGAGAAACAGTCATCTGGATTTGCACACCGCAGTCTCGAGAGAAATTGCTAAAGACTAGAAGCATTGAGGTGGTTCCATAAACTATGAAACACAAGAGCCGCTCCGTTGCAGAATCGTTATTCTTCTACATCTGCTCCGGAGTCACTCTTACAATAGTCAGCTCATTTTCCCTAATGACTCGGAAATCTCCTGGGAGGTCTTTTAGATCGGAATTTAATGTTATGCTTCTTCTAACTCATCAGGATAATAACACTAGCGTAAGAGGGAAATTATTTTATTGCTATAAGTTCGTGTTCATCTCCTTTCTTCACTTTTCTTCCATATGTTCGATCTAATTTATTCGTTTGTAAAGACGTATTAATACTTATTTAAGGAGTTATAACAGAAAAGGAAATTCAAGTTCTGAAACACTTGAGTATATGTTTCTTCTATAATAGGCATTATGTATTAAGGATTGGCAATAGAGAGAGTTCCTCTTCCACTTTTTAACTAACTCTACATGTATAATGAGATAAAACATTTTATGTTTCCTCCTACTGAAAATACATTATTAAATTTAATATAAATTTCTGTAAAAGTAATGTAAATTATAACATAATTATTTTAGATATAAATACAGATAGTTTACATTGTTTACTCTGTTGTTGTGCGTCTGAAATAAGATTTAAAGAGTTCTATTCCTATTCTTTAAAAATGTTTTTTACTTCTTTCATTCGTTAATATCAGTCTCTTTATTAAAAAAAAAAGCCTTTCCTATATGAAACATTTTGATTATTGTTGAATATATTTAGAAAATATCAGAAAATATATTTCTCCCTTTTTTCTTTGTTTTAATTTTTTGTCGTGATTAATGAAAATGCTTTTACTTTTTAGTATTTTTTTCTGTCTAAGTATTTCCTGTTAGAGGTTAAGGTTATTTAGTGATACTAATATTGGTGCCCTTTTTACTCTAAAACAGTTGTTTACGACGTAATCAGGAACGCTTATATTTGCTTGGCTCAAAATTTCTTAAATTATTTTTTGTAATAGGGACAATATAAAGAGTAATATTATTTTTTCTGAGCTTCCGTTTCAAGAAGTTTACTTCCTGTTGAAGCTCATCAGTTTTTTCTTCTAGAGCTATACATTTTTTTTTTTCATTGAATAACGTTCCTGAATAAACTTGGCATGTATGTTAGTGATCTTTATATCTTCGTTGATAATTGTCATAGTAGTTATTAAATGTTTCATATTTTCTAAAAGAGACAAAATATATCTTTATATAGTCCGTAGAGCACTAAATAGAAGTATTATGTTTATAGTAACAATAGTATTATATTTGTCACAGCCAAGCATGCGCACTAGGTTTAATGTTAACAGATACGTTAAATCTCGATTTGATGTTTCCTTTATAAGTTAAATCTGCAGTGACACTTCTATCTGATTGGATATACTGTAACTAATACATCCGTCAAAATCGTTGTGATCCGAAATGAACATAGTTACCAAAACGTGAAGTACTGCAATTATCGCACACACACCCTATATTTATTTATGTTTTTTTAATAATGTAACTTGATTTGTATGCAACCATTTATTATATTGCTAAATGTATAATTTGAATCAATACATATAACAATAGAATATTCTGGTCCACTAAACGCTAATGTCTTATACATTAGCATTGATGGAGTTAAGAGAGATAAATTAAATGAACCAAAGTTTAAATTTCCCGTCAAAGAAATTCCTTAGGAGGCAGTGAGTGACTATATAATACATAGTGAATCAGTACTTTCTAGTGCTATTTTTGAAATTGTATATTGTGATCTTATTCTAATTCTACTTCTCTGGATCTTGTCTTCTTGTCGTAAGGACCTACAGCTAGTTCCTGTAAGACTTACAATCCTCTTAGCGGCTGCAGGCTCGTTCCCTACGGAGTGAAGTTTTCATCCTTCGAGGATATACGGCTAGTTCCCCTAAGATTGCGAGAGAAATTGCAGGGAGCATTAGTGAGTTGTTATTCAGTCCGATACTGGCACAAGACTCCTACTCGTTTAACAGAACTTAATTTGTAATACACGGCAGTAATTGTATGTGATAAAACTTATCAAAACGCAGTATTTCCTGGAAGTAACAAGAGCATAAAAGGCCTATATAAATACTCAACAGAAGTAATCATGTATCAATTTTATTCAGAAATCATTCTTGAACGGTCGTCAACATTCCCAAATTATTACACCTTTTTTAATGACCTAAAATTTTGGATATTGTGAAAAATGGTCAACATGTTTTACCGCATTGACAATTTGATGATAATTAATCGTATGAAAAATAATGATTATTATTGCTTTAAAAAAAAAAAACCTTCACTCTAACACTTTTTTTACAGTAAAAACTATCAGTGTAAACATTTCATTATTATAAATTATTAAAAACATCAACTGATCTCTACCTGAAGTGATAATTAAAAAAAAATCTTAAGTGGTCGTATCTATTATGTTTATCCATTTATACTGTAATTAATAATTTTATCTAAGTAAAGCTCTATTTCCATAAGATGTAAAATAAAATAAATGAAGTAAAACTTTGAAAGATAAAAATAAAGTTAAAAAAAGAACTTAAAACTTAGATGACTTCCACAAGTAGGTGAGTTCAAACTTATATTCATCAACTTACATAAGTTCCTTTCATCTGTGCTTATTACTCAGATTTTCCCTCTCTTAGAGCTGATCTTGTTTAATATGTAAATATTGGCTTACAGAACAAATGTATTCATTTATACTTTTTTTCATGAATGATAATGATATATATCTGGAGTGGTTCTTGAGGCTCAGTCAATAAAACAATTATACTGAGATAACATTACTCGACTTAATTGTTCGCGTAGTCATGCTAATTGTCTATTTCTTTGTGTTTAACTTCGGTGCAATACCACTACCTTGTACAAGTTTTGTGCCTCAACGTAAATTTGTATGAATTAGTGGAAAACAGTTATTGAAAACGTTAATGAATAATAAATCATTAATTTTATAATATAGTTTTACTTAATATACAATAACTTTGATTTCCATGTCTTTTAATATAATATTCTGAAGTTAAATAGCCCAAAATTTACTTCATTGCATTTGAAATTTGACTATAATAAAATCATTTTTATGATTTTTTTTTAATAGTTCTGAAGTTATCATCAGTAGCACACTATTGTAAAAAAATAAACCAATTTCTTTATAAACTTAATAGCAAATGTTATGATTAGATATGTAGTCTGCTGGAAAACCAATTAGGATTTGATAATATATTATAACATAAACAAGTGAATAGAATCATGCATGGGTAAAGTGGAAATCTGTTTTAAATTGTAATTAGTGAGGACTAAAGCTTTTATCGATTAATAACGATTGAACTTACTGTTTTTCCCGGAAAAATACTTCATAAATTTCTTTTCCAGTAGTTTGAAAGGTTAGATGTCTAATCAATTTAATAATAATTTAAGTGCTGAAAAAAATTATTACATTAAGCCCTATTTTTTTTAATAATAAAAATGAAAAGTCTTATTTAAATTTTATTTTCTAAATATATTCATTTTGTATTTTACAATGCATTTTAAGCGCATTCTATTCGATTTCCTATTAAGGTATTAGTATTTTATAGTATCAACCGTAAAAAAAATGATAAATTAATAAAAAGAAAAAACAATAATCTTAAATTGTGGCCTACAACAATATTGTTTCGACACCCATTGCAATAATCTATTTAATTATTGTAAACAAAATCTAATGTTTAATTACCATTACTTATTTAGACCTTCTCAATATTGAGAAAAATACTTATATATATTTTTTCCATGAAATATTTTTATAGAATACCTCCAACTAATATTTAATATCTCTCAAGTTATATTATTATTCTATACGAAATAAAAGGGCAAAGTGGGTTTATATCCTCCAGCCTTTAGTCGAATAATGTTATAAAAATAATAAAACTGACCCTCTTGAGTTAAGTCCTAATAAAATTTGTTTTTGTTCCTCTTTGGTATTGACCTTCGGACTTTGGCTCAGTACAAATTACATACCTCCTTGTCCTAGTTTGAGAAAAAATGAGTATCTAACAAAATTTGGTTTTCATATTCATCCTTTAAAGAAGGGAAAGGTTATTGTAACGAAAATAGTTTTATTTTGGTTTCTAGGAACTAGGTTTCTCAAGTAAGATATTAATCTATTTGTCTTGGGTTTAAGTAAAGTAAAGTAGATACAATTAATTTGTTCGGTAAATGTAAAAGCTTAATAAATTAAGGAATTACGAAAGTTTTGTGATTTTTTATTTATTTTTGTCAATAATTCTTAGAATGTAAATAATAAGTCATAGCTAAATTTGTTCATAATCTATTGGTAGACTATACATTTTTCGTTAGGATACGCCGTCTGAGAGGTAAGGTTATAAACAAAAAAAAAACAAAAACTAAAACGTCATTTCATAAAATTAATTAGCTAATTAATAAGGGTTTTAATACTGCCGTAGTAATGCTATTTTAATACAGTCTTAGTAATGCTTTTCTGTGTTAAGTGCAATTGGAACTAATTATTAAGATTAACTCATATGTATGTTTTATGTACTTGGTTTTATGCATCTGTCTCTTGAACCACTTTCTTAAATCAATTAGAAACTGGTGTAACCAAGGATAATGAAAAAAATGTATTTTAGACAGAAAAATGTCTAAATGATATGTTCGGTACATCTTTATTATAAAGATGCAGCAAAGTTTAAAAAATTGATAGTTTTTTTTTTAATAAATCAGGGTATACAGATTTTATGTTATACTTATTTTAATTTAACGTCTTAGGGTAATCTACAAAGGCAAGTTTTTAGGTTATTAAAAATCACTCAAAAATACAAATTCAATATTTAATGCCGGTGCATTACAATATTATACGCCCAAATAAACTTCAAGCATGGAATAATACTGTTATACACTTCATATTTTTACTTGCAGATATATATTTATAATGTTTATCTCTAAAAATTTTAGGTTTGTAAACTTTGTCCTAACCTAGACACAAAGCATAAAATTTTATTTATTTTTTTATATGTAATTTTTAAAAATCATTGCTTCAAAAATAGCCAATATAAGGATTTATAATTTTCTTTCTATTACAATTCTTATAAAGTAAGTTAATTTTCAAGTGTAGGTTTTCTTATACAATACATTTAGTAAATATATATTTTTTAAATACTACGTGTAGTAACTGTACAATTGGGTTTTTAGACAGTACATTTTGGTAGTTAGACACCCCTCGAAATATCTAAACTGTGATAAATTTCCTTTATGCAGTAATATATCCAACAAAATTTAAAAAAAATTTCAATTTATTTGTCGCTCTTAGTCTTCGATGGGTTTTAAATATTCTGAATCATGATTTCATTAAACAAGTACTGGAATTATTTAATATAATATTTAGGCCATTCTTTCTTTTATGATGTTTTTAGTTTCATAAACCTCGGTTACACCAGTCATGGGCAATTCAAGTTAACGGAAAGCTTTATAGAACTAGGAAGAAGGTAAATAATATAATTATATTTTGTGAGCGAGAGAAAGAAGAAGATGAAGAACTCGTAGAATGGTCCATGTACGTTATTAATCTTAAGTAGATTTAATAAATTAATAAATGACATTTTGGCATTAAATCCAGTTTCGTGGTGTTGTATTTTTAAAAGAGTAGAATACATTAAGCATTACTACCTTTTACAGTTGTGCTTATCTCTTCCATAAATTCAAATATCACACCCCAGCGAGAAAATTTGGAAAATTTTATTTCCTAAGCATCACCTGACTACATCTATATCATGTTACAACATAGTCTAAAAAATTAAATATCTTTTTGGCTTTATTTAGGTGAGAAAAAGTAAACATGTGATTTTCATGTAATGTATTGATATTTAATATGTTGACTATACGTATTTCTGTTCTCATTTTAAAATTAGATAATTATTGTACTTTACACTATCGAAATAATTTTTTTTTTAAACCAACCCGTGTGTAAAACTAATTTTGAGTAACTTCGGAAATTTGAATTTGAATTAAGAATAATTTTAATAATGATGTTATAAGGCTTTTAATTAAAACAATGTAGTTACATATTTTGTGTTTTGTTTTTTCTCTTCGGAAAATTAATTTGCCTTCTTATTATAATTTCTTTATTCAATTATTTTCATGTTGATACAACCACCTTGTCGACGTTTCGGACAAGTTTTATTCTCTCATTAAAGTTTTTGAATTATAACTATTTTTTGTTTTAATATTAATATCCTACCTATACTAATATCCTACCTTTAACATTTTATTTTGTTTTCTTTGAATGTTGATTGTTAAATTTTTGTCATGATATTATAACAACCGTATAAGGTTGCCCTTTGCATTGTTACTATGTATTGATTATAAGAAGCGGATGCAATTAAATAAAAAAGTTAATTAATTTCCCGCAGAGAAAAAAATCAGAAAATAAAATAACCTTCGAAAAATAAAACACTAAAACAATTATATTGACAGATTATCCTCCATAATTTCCATTAATGATAAATTTGAAACTAAAAGGAACTATTTTATTGTGGTTGATAACTGTACTTCTCTATCTATTATTGATTTAAGTGTTCTGTCTTTCTTCAACGTTGAGGTATTAAGAAGTATCAATTAGTTGGCCTGTGTGTGGTATGTTGAACAATCTCGCAGTATTATCTATATTTTGTTAGTATATTTTTATAATGTTTCTGTGAGATGTGCTATTACCAAATTTAAGAAAAGTTGACTACTTAGCTATTCCTGTTGTTTGAGAGGCTTAAGGCTTTTCTTTACTATCCACATATTTATCGGAATTGAATAAAGAATTCAACAAAGCTATAATAGCTTTATAATAATAAATAGGAGCACAGACTGCGTGATTTAAAAAAATCACAAATCAAAGAGAGAAAACAATCATTATGTCTATGAATGATAAAATTCAGCTGGTGGGCTAATTTGAACAAATATATCAAGATCAGGATCCCTTTTGTAGTTACTCGACTGTATTAAGGGGATTTGCTTAGTCATAACAAAATTAATTCTTCGATATTGAATTTACGCAACAAACCTATCCATGAATAAGAGGCCGAACAAAGAAAAAGAGAATCCCTATGGGCATTATCAGGGGAGCAGTTGGTCTGTGCTTTGGTATGCCGTCCCAATCCCCAGTGGTCCTTCGTGGATACCTATTGTCAACTTTGAGGGTAGCCTTTGTTTCCTTTTGGGAATATGGTCAGGTGAATGTTTTTGTGTTGTTGTAGCTAGTTCACAATTTTGTTCTTAACGGTCAAATATTGATTTTTTTCGTTTTTATATGGTGAGGTTTTATAAGTTAAAAATATTTTCCAATTTTAATTGTAAAGGTTTGAATTATAATTGTTAATAACTGACTGGTCTGATGCAGGTGCAAGTTCATATTTTAATAGAAGCTATTCTCTTCATATTACTAATGCATAATTTATACCCAAATTAAAAAGATTATTACGATTATGGTATCATCCCACAACCACTTTAGTCTCACGCGTTGACCTCATACTGTTTTGCAATTCTGTACTACAGTTCTACCTTAGGAGGGTACTAATGTTAACAGCACCTTATGATTTTATTGCTTCATGTCTACCGTCGGTAAGGAAGATATGAATCCATGGATTTAAAAAAAAAACATCATCATATACATGCATTTTACGTTATAGACATTGAGGAGTAAATTACTGAAAATCTCGGGGATTTTTTCGGGGTGTTGTGGGCTTGCATTTGGTTAGACCCATATCGATGCCAAAAATTTGTAAAAAAATAAAAAAAAAAAATATTTTTGTTAGGACCCCTACATTCCAAAAACGACTCGTCTAATTTTTCCTAAATGTGGAAAGAATTTGAGTGGAGGGGGAATTGGTTCGAAAAGTTTTTCACAATATTCTATTTTTAAATGATTGCAAACAACTTGAGTTTGTAATATGGACAAACTATGGTACGCCACATGATAGGTTGGGACATAAAATACCTTTATAAAATTATATTTTTGAGTTAATTTTTATTTTTTAAACTTCTGGCTGACTTTGGACTTTTTAGTTATTTTTATTACGACCGTGGAGACACGCTTAAAAATTCTTTTACGCTTATTAGAGGATGAAGCATAGATTTTTTATGAAAATTAATATTTCGCCATCTAAATAATTGTAGCATCAACAATGCTAGTGAACAATTCAACTGAAGTGGTTGTAAATTTGAAACGTTGGGCTATTTAGAAATATTTCCAATTTGTGTTTGTGGAACAATCGGAAGGCGATGAATTAGATTGAATGTAATAAAAGTAATTTTAATGTTCATATTATATGTAAAGTGATGATTTAATTACTACGTTAGCTGTAACAATAGAGGCAAAATTTTAGCTAAAAACAAAGGAACAATGTTGTATTCATGCATAATTCATTCGGAGATGGAAAAAAAAAAAAAAAAAGGAACGAAAAAGAGTAAATTTACTTAGGACCTGAGTGTATCTATTCACAACACCGTGTGGTTCCAGGGTGTACCTGGGCATTTCTTATCTGAATTGTCTCCTAGGAATAATACCACATCCCTTATACTTTTTTATTTTTACCCTGATGATTTCATTTATGTTTAAATAAGTCGAGTTGCAAATGAAACTAAAGGTGGACATTTTTTTCAATCAATAGAAAAAGTTAAAGTTTGAATTCAAAATTATTTATTTTACTACGATGGAAATGTAATTTAATTTAAAGACTATTATATTTTTGGATGTAACCGACGTCCAAAAAAAAGGAGGTCTTGTTATGTCGGATGATAAATATTATGAAGATTATTTCAAGTCACTGGTAAGTGATCTGAGCTAAAACATACTGCATGTTAAAAGAAAAACCTTTTGAAATATATCGTTTTTATTTCGAAACATCGGGAATAAATAAATAGTTGAAAACCTTCTTCTTGACCTTCACCTTTAAAACTACGTAACGTAACCTTGCAACGGGCGTGGCTGATCTGACAGGTAGTGAAGTACTTCACTGTTGGAAACTTGTATTAGTGTCATTTTCGTCAGGTACCATTAGCGTTTATGAATGGGGATCATGTGCCTGTCAGGCTAACCTCGCCTTTCTGGTGTGTTTTTCAGGTTCATCGCCCCTCTTTCCTAGATTTTTTTATGAATTCAATTGTTATTTCATTATTTCGTGGATTTTATGGAGACGACAATATTTCGGCCTTTTTTGGTTTCAACGACGAAAAAGTGTACACATCGATGGTCAATGACTGTTTTCTACACTATGTTGAACTTGGGAGGGATCAATTCCTTGGCTATTCACCTCGGGAATCAATTGGAATGAATTTCAAGAAGAGTTTTCCCCAAAGAATTGTCTCATAACCTGTGTATCGGACAACTTCAGCGAAGAAGCCGGCTGAAATCCGGCCTTCACACCTCATTGAAAATGCGTCTCCTTCCGATTCCTCCCGGCTGATAATAGTCCAAAATCAACCTCTTCCCACCTCCAAAAGCGATCCAGATGAGATTGATTGGAAATAGGAATACGTCGGCTCAAGAACTACTCGTATGTGAAATGCAACCAAGCAATTTGCCCCTCATGCGAAATCACTCTATGCAGCATGTTTTCAGTCTGTTCTGGCTATCCTTCATCAACTTTGATGGACGACGACTCTGACTGATTTCTGTTCCCACACATTTCAACTTCATGTCTGACCCCTTTTTGAATTTCTTTCGAGGATAAAATGTCCTATTTTGATTTATGTTTATAACCATGATATGGGAATTCTAAAATTTGACCTTTTTTTTTATTTCTATACCTAAATAAATAATGAGAAATGTTTTCAATTTATTTAATATTTTTCCCTAATTGTCTAGATCCTCAAGATGATTGGTAATTTTTGGTGTAATTAAATAAGGCGTTTTACGGACTTCACGAGATTTTATGTATCATGAGCCTGTCAGGCTCACCGCGCCCCGATTTTGAGAATCTTTGACCGCGCTATACGAAGGGAAAAATAAATTAAAAAAAAAAATATTCCTTCATTTACAAAGACACAGTAAAACACAATGATTCCTCTTACAAACTAAGACAAAATCTACATATTACATAGTACAAACATAGAAAAGAAAAAAAATATATACTTGTAACTTACACCCGTTCCTATGACACTACAAAGGTCTTGCGCAAAAAAAAAAAAAAAAAAAAAAAAAATGCAAACCCTGGAGGTATTGTTTCCTCTGATATTATGAGGGGGACACTCCAGGTCCCTAGCTGTCATATCAAAGAGTTTTAATTGCTCAACAGTCCTCCTTTTACGTGGTTCTCTCAAGCTTTCTATTGTGACTACGTTGTGTTGTCGAAGAGTAATCACCCGAAATGGGCCCCCATAGTGCAGTACCTCCATTCCGTGATTATTCCCCCTATTTGCAGTATAGGATAATCCCGATATTAACTCCCCCCGTCACGTCTCTCAACTTGAGGTTATGGCGAGAAACCCTTTTCTGTTTATCCCCCTCTATACGTCCCCGCACCTTCTCCCACAACTTCCGAACGACGGTGTTGTGATTTACTATTTCTCTCCCCCCCCCCTCAATTGCTGTCCCTCTAAAGTTTCTGTGGCGTCATAGTAGACGAAAAAGTACCTCAACTGCTCTGATCTTCGTCTCATCAGGCTCCAACCCCTTGGCCGCATTGTAAACTCGAAGGTGATCACAGAGGGTTGAGGGTACTGTGTAGTCTCTCTATCCCACCCCTACCTTTAGGGTTTCCCGGGGTGTTGTAATAACCTTGAGAAGTTTTATTTCCTCTCGGATAAGGGAATTATCAAACGCCCGCCTCCCGTCAGATGAAATGAAGTCAGGAACGCCATAAAATTGGAACCAGGTACGTAGTGCATCTAATACTGATTTCACTGTCTGATCCTTTACTTACTCCGTATTGCTACCTTACTAAAAGTGTCCACGACCGTCACCCACTTATATCCCTTCCACTTAAAAGAGTCGGTGTGGAGGTCAGTCAGTGGTCTGTCTGCCGTTGGTGTTCCCTCCTGTATTGTCCAGGGACGATGTCTTTCATATTTTGTACTCAAGCACACACTTCAACCCCCTATAGTTTCCTGTATCGTTCGACGCATCCCCCACCAAAAATATTTACGTTTGAGAGCCTGGAACGTTTCATTTAGACCTCGAAGGTTCGTTCGATCCTCATCTCTAATAGTTTCCACCATTAGCGTACACCGAACGAACCTTCGGTTACCCAATAAACCAAATTTATTCCGCCCTGGCCCCCGGTACAGACCAAATAGTTGCAATTTCGCTTTGCCCGTATCATCCATATTCTATTTTCATCAGACCCGATGTCCTAGTTTTCCTAGCGATCTGGCAAGGCTTATCATTAATAATTTCCTCCATCTCCGTGGGTCTGTTTCCTTCCGAACTCTCGTCCTCCGATGGTGGAGTTCCTTCGGCTTGCCCCTATATGTCAAACTCAAGGACCTTCAAACTCAAGGCCAGTCTGAGGGCGAAAATTCTGAGAAACTACTCGGTTTATATAATAAACTAATGAAGAAAATGGTAGAAATCAAGCAGGCACGGAGATGAAGCTCCTTCTTCAACGGCTGGTCCTTTTTGATTCTTTAATAATTGCCTCCAATTCTGGGTGTCAGCGGTGCTTTAGTTCCTGGTCGGTGAGTCTGATCTAGATGCTTCGACGTGGGTGGTAGTAGAAGGATCGTGAGAGTTTAGTGACTGGAAAATTCTCCTCTTCAACCAGATATCTGTCATTCATTCACGCTGGAGCAAGATATCTAAGGTTTACAGTAATCTCTTTGCCATTAGGGAGTAGTGCAAGGGCATAATCAGGGTTAGATTCTAATAAACTTACTTCTTCTAAAATAGAATCATATTTGCTCTGCCGAACATGATTCCTCATCAGAACTTTCCCAGGAGTTGCTGGTTAAGCAGAGGGGGCCCAAAAAATGAAATTTCTAAGGGAGTTCTGAGGGTCCAACTGAATCACTACGGGGATCACCCAGGCTCACTACCAAGAGACCGATACTTCATAGAATGTGCTCATGATCTCGTTGACGCAAGAGATAAGAATGAAGCCCATTTTAAGAGACCATAAGCGGAATGGACGTAGGTAAAGTCACCAAGAAGGCATCAAACCCAACCAGACGAGTTACCGACAATGAAGTTTTTGATAAACGGCATGATGAGCAAAAGCGGAAACAGGAACGGCGCTGTTATGAATAGAACCGACCCGGCCAGTGCACTTTGATAAAGTGCTACGAATACGGTAAGCAACAGCAGATAGCAAGGGAATACCCGCGACGCAATTCCCGACCTAGCAAGAGGGAACTACACCCAGAACCAATAGAGGTCAATAATCAGGCCTGGAGTGGAAGGCGAATGGGAAGGAGGATTAGCAGCCGCTACGCCAGCGATGAGTCGTTGTTAGAGGAAAATGTCTGTTCTGAGCGCAGTGGTCCGACTACGAGAAAACACGAGGTAAGTAATGGGAGTACGTAAAGAATGGAGGTAATGACGGGTCGAGCTCGTTCTGATTGAGAGCGAGGTAATGGGTGGGACAACCAATTGGGAGATCTAATCGTTAATAATAGCGCGAGTAAGATACAATAGACAAGGCTGCCCGTGGCAAGGATAGAGGAATGCAAGATAATTTTTTTTTTATTGTTTCCCGCAGCATAAATTCTTTGATTATTAAAACAGCAGTGGAAAAACTGGGTGTCTGGGTCGGGCACAAGGGGTGTGAATGTGTAGTATCGTACTAGTGCCGCCCTTGATGAAATGCTCCAGGCCGATTACTACAGGAATTGTTTCAGCTGACTTATCACTTTGCGAATAAACGCTACGTTTTGCGTCCTCATCTTCAGTAGTTTGATCTGCGTTGTTTCCGTCGCTTTGGCTTATTTCAACTCTAATTTGGCCTGCTCTACTGTGCCTGCGTCAACTATTACTTGTGATTTTTCAACTGTTCTTCTGCTGCTTTCCTCATAATAGATAACTATACGTAAATTAGCCGCTCGTTTGGTGGAACAATTTATTGTTAACTTTGAGATTCTGAGACAGCTAACTGCTTATTTCTGCTGCGGGTGATTGAATCTCAAAATTCCTTCTGGATTTCGGCACCAATTACGATTACACTGAAGAAAAATGTTACACAGATTTAAGAGAACAAGTAACTTTATATTATGAACTGGTTAATTGAAAAACATGTAGCTAACTTATTTTAATAGTAACAATGTTAATATAGTATTATATCATATATCGTATTATAAGGCCCATATTTTCTTTAGAAATGAAAAATTCAATCATGAAATTCTTTTAAAAACAAATAACTGTTTTATGATATATATTTAAGTTATTAGTGGTTAACAATAATAAATCAAACTGTTATATCATAACCATATTAGGTCAATCAGGACAGGATAGCTATACAAAAATATATAAAGAAAATTCAGAAAGTTTAATTAGTTCTTTAGTGATCTATGTGAATGTATTTCTTTTCTATATATTTTTATTAGCTACGTATTGCCGGATATTATCAAATACAATAAAATAAGTTTAATAAAGTTTGCACGACGCGACGTTGGCAGGCCATGGTTTATTATCAAAACAAAATGTTATCATATCCCCAGGCCATGTACTGCTACTATCGCTGAACCTATATTTTATGATAAATAAATGTTTTCCTCGCCATGGCTGCCTAATCAGCTGGAAACCGTAACCATTTATTATTATACACCAGGTAAGGTATTCATATTGTTACCGTTAATTCTTACACTGCCTTGTAATTGGTCTACATCCTTATCGGTGTGACCCAGAGCGTTCTGAAACATGATCACAATTAGTGTCGTACTAAATATAAGTATGATTAATTGTTCTTCGACACGTTAGTCAAATTAGTCAGTAAGTAGCGTACAATATAATTTGATAATGATTATCTAATTTTCATCTTTTCTATTCGGTGTCTGGTCTCATTTCTAAAAGGAATTATAGTAGTACTTTATGTATAATTTTAACTCTACACTAAACTAGTATAATTCTATGCTATATGTAATGCGTATAATTCTATACATAATGTAGATTTATTTAATGTATTAGATTGCAGGAGAATGGAATGAAATGAGTATCTTTATAGCGTACCAAAAATGAAATACAAAAAAATAATAAATAAAAAAAAAATAAAAGAAACTAAAACAGTCTACCCTCGTCTTTCTTTCTCTCTCAAATGATTTTCTGTGTTTAATTTATTGGTTGAAGTAACCCGAATATAAATATATTGTACAATTATTAGACATATATGTATTTATCATCTGAGTGATAGAGATATAGATACTAGATTTACTTGGCACTCACAAATTCGTATCCTTCTTTTTTAAAAAAGGTTTAAATATTAAATCGAAAAATATGTATAATTTTTCTAAAAAACAATTAATATTGTGTTGGAAGTTTTTGTAGCTTACCAGAAATATATTTAAAAATATAACTATGCTAATCCAAACGCTAAATTGAAAAAATGTATATATTTATCCCATTTGTATGGGAAATAAAAAAAAAAACATCAGTTAGACATGAATAAACCACAGGGAAATTTTTTAAATAAATATGGTTTTGATAATTAAACTTTAATATTAAACAATGATATGTCAAAGAAAAAACTTATGTAGTTTTTCAAGATATTTTTTTTATAACGATCTCAGAAAATTGTGTTTTAATATTAATTGTTTCGATGATCAAATGATCCTCCCAACTTTAGTTTGTTGTTCTTGGTGCATAGTTTGATTTAACTCTATTCCATTCTTGGTGATTTTTTTTTTCATCTTTATAAATTTTTTTTAATTAAAAGAAAATTACAATACATTTACGTTTCGAAGTACTTTTACAAATTTGAAAACAATGCATCAACAATAAAAACCTATTTAACAATTATTATTAAAAATTGTACAAATTACCTTACCTATTAAAAATATGTTGTAATGACTAAAATATCCTATTTCTACGTGGTTACTTATGCCTTAACGTTTTAAATATTTCTTTGCCTATTTTTAAACTATCAGAGTTTTAAATTATTTCAGCAATATATATTATTTTTATTACTTTTACATATGAAAATAGTATTTAAAAAAAAAAAGAATTGTGCCACTACAACCCATGAAGGGTCAGGCGTGTTATACTTTGTATGGAAGTACTGTAACTAAACTAACGGTTGTGTAAGGGGTGATTTTGTCAGAACCACGGCTTTATGAGGCTGGGTGGACCTCGGAATGCCGATTTACCTTAAAATTGTAACTCTAATCTAGAATTTAAAGTTTTATAATATTATATTTTTTATAAGAGAAAAAATATAAACGGATTTATCTTATTTTTCTCCCTTCTCCTTGCCTCAAATATTGATGTCAGATTTTTCTCAGACAATATGAATAATGAATAGAGGGACTAGTCTATAAATTCGCGATTCCTAATGAATCGATTTTAGATACGGATTTCGTTAGCAGACATGGCCATGTTAGGGACGAAATTGGCGGTTTTTCGCTGAAATTGCAAATTAAGTCGACGGTCCTTTATCAGGTATATAATGCACGGGAGGGATGCCATTTATAAGGGTCACTCAGAAAGTGAGGCTTGGCAGTCATCAATATGCTAATCAGTTATGAGTAGTCCTCCATTCGGTGGTGGATTCGGTCATATTTGTGATCGGTCAACTATCTGAAACGATTCTGTTTATGTTGTACTTTCTGTGGATAGCCACATTTCATAGTCATTAATTCTTTAATATTTTTTAATAATTTTAAAATGCATTTTTAGATTTTGTAATAGAAAAAAAAACAAATTCCCAGACAACCGTTTAAGGTTATAAAATAACTTGTGTGAAAATAACTAGTTTTACGCTATATTATTATATAAACTGTAAAATCTAATGTTACGGTT
The DNA here is from genome assembly GCF_000696795.3 of Halyomorpha halys. Taxonomy (NCBI): domain Eukaryota; kingdom Metazoa; phylum Arthropoda; class Insecta; order Hemiptera; family Pentatomidae; genus Halyomorpha; species Halyomorpha halys. The sequence goes on from NW_027105704.1 coordinate 1,484,180, forward strand.
TAATGAGGCCACACCATTATAACGATCAAATCAACAAAAGTATTGATTTTTCTAATATGTTGAAAAAAATGGACGAAAATTAATAGCATGTTATTATTTCATATTTAATTTCGCTAAGAAAAGTAATAAAATAAATAAACAATATATTCCTTGCTTGAAATATATTTCCACTAACTTTACAAAAAATACAATTATTGGTTCTGCCTTTTAGGAAAATTGATTGAAAAGCTGTAATTTTTCTAAAAGATAGAATATTTAGTTATATTGTTTATAAAGTTAGTGAAAATTTACTTCAAGTAATCAATATATCGTTGCAATCGAAAGATAAACAAGAAATAAAAACATATATTTAACATAGGAAGTCAAAGAAATACACATAAATAAAGAAACTGTTCTTAATTTGGAATTCGTGTTAGAATTTCGTGTATGCACTAGTATGGTAACAGTCATAATGTCGATATAGTTATTAAATTACTTTTTTATTTCACTTTCTGTATATTTGAACTTCTCAGTTGATTGGATGACCAACTCCACAAAATCATTCTAAGTATATTTAATATTTATTCAATACCGAGTTAGCATTGAATAAATGGTTAAGATCACAAGGTGAATTTTAGTTAACTGTTTTATTTTTAAATTTCTATTTTCTGTTATACTTTCGCAAAAGAAAAATGTTAAAATTCTGCAGCGAGAAATTTTAATAAAAATATATTACTTAGAATTGTTGAAATTGAAGTCGACAGATAAAAGGCTGGTTTGGAAATATGCGCACACCCCACTAGGTTTTTTTTTTATTTTCACACTCAATGTTTTAGTTTTTTTTTCTAGAATTAACAATTTACATTTTATAATATTTTTTCCTTAGGTTAAAATGATCAAGTTATTTTTTGGAAAATGCCTTTTCTGCTATTTACCTCTGTCTGAAACTAAATCACGCGTCAGAATTGACAAAATTGTGAAGCCCTCAATAAAAATTGGTCAGTAGTTGATGATATGACAATTATCATCTATAGTTTATCGTATATTTTGTTCAGTCAGAAGACAGCAGAAAAATAACACTTATAACATGTGTTATGATATGAATCATAATAAAAAAAATAATAATACTTAAAACATTTTCATTATTTTGAGCTCAACTTGTTTCAAATCATTCATGAGATTTCAGCTCAGTCATGGGAGCCATCAAACTTAAAAATGTTCGCTCGAAAACCGCTAGATATCTACGAAATTGTTGCCTTAACATATCAAACTCAAAACTTTTCAGTAATATTAGTCAAGTTCTTTCAAATATTTGCGGTATGTTAATAAATAATTTAAGTAAAAATTCCAAACATAAAGTTCCAGTAAGCTGTTCTCTCAGAAAATTGTTACATACCTACCTCCTAGCTTGACATACCCTCCTTTGGCTACACCGTGGTCGAGTAAAATTGAAATAATAATTAATTTTATTTTTCAAATTTTAATTTAA
>NW_027105704.1:1485700-1512204 GCF_000696795.3 Halyomorpha halys
TATATACATATATATTGTGTTATCAATGTTTTGACAATCTCTTGGTCAGGCTAGACATCTTAGATGCTAAATTAAAGTATTATTAGTTTATTTCTTACATTAAAACTGTAATCAGATGAATTTTTACTATGATTGCAAAAACATTTTTTATATAATTAATATGGTTAATACAGAAATCAAAATATTCCCCTTTACATATCATTAGCTATTTTTTTTTTTGTATTGCATTATTCATACTCCTAAATATCACCGCATCAGAGACAGTTCACTCGTGTATTAGTTAGATATTAGTTTCTCCCTTGGGAGAAAAACTTCTCAGGATATTGTAGGAAGGAAGCAATCCAAATGATTGATACCAGAACTAGTAGCCAGCATTTTTCATCGTAATGTACTGGGCAAAGTAGGTCCGTGGCTTGGTTAAGTTGGGGCGTTTAGTCTTTGTTACCGGCTTATTTGCTGCTTTATAACTTACAACTTGAAAGAAGGAAGAACGGCTCAGCTGCAAGTTATGTTAACATTTTTCAAGAGACAATACTCACACCGTTGTGACTTTGAATAAAAAAGAAATAAAGAATGAGGAATAGTTTACTTCAATAAAGAATTGAAAAAAAAAGATTGTTTGATTAAATCCTTTAAGAATATCCTAAGTGAAGATTAACACCCTAAAAAAAAGTGTCATTTCATTCAAATTAATTGTTACCCTTTAAGGAGGCTTACTTCCGATATACATTACGTATACATAAGATAAAAGTAGAAAAAAATGAAAAAATAAATAAATTCCTGTAATATAATAATAATACAAGAATTGTATAAAATGTTATGAAATATTCATTAAAAAACGTAAATCGAAAATAAGTACCATAAAGGATATTGTCGGATTTAAGTAATCCGATTTTTGTCGTTGCTTTTTGAATTTATATAAAGTCGGGGTCGGGGATCTCACTTTCTGATGCCCCCTTTTCCGCGGACACCGGAAGGTTCCGAAGATGCTGCGACTGCAATGCCGCCCCAGCCTATGCACTATGCAAGCTAGGACCTGGCCTACCCCTACCATCACGACAGGCTCCAGGACACGCTGGCCAGCCACGGAGGTACGAAGACGTCTTTTCAGACACGGGCCAAGATTACATGGTTTTCACCATTTCGCACACACCTCGACGAGGGAAGCGGCCACAGGACGCGGAAGTGACCGCGACAGCGAAACTTCCAACAGCCACCAGATAAGCACTTAACATCCATATTGTATAATCTATGAGACCCCACTGCTCTGTTTTTATATTATTATAGATAATATTCGATTAATTGACTAACACATTAACAATAACTGTCCCTCCAGAGAATCACCGTTATAGATAAAACAGAAAATATACATGCATGTTTTTATGAGCATAAAGTGTCTCACAATTTTCAGCCCCCCTTTTCCACACATTAATTTTAATCATAAAATTACATTCGGGGCACCTGCAGTATAGCACGAGCAGGTCCCGATGTAAACAAAATTGGTGCCCCGGGTGAGGACCCTACATTTAATTTACAAAACTGGTGGGTGAGTATTTAATTAGAGCAATGCGATCTATTTTCGCCGCATGTAGTGCAATAATAAATATGAATGACTCACCCAGATATATTTTAATTAAGTAAAAAATTAATGTTAGAATATTATTAGTGTGTGTATGATGTTTGACTATTTTTACTGTAGGAATATGTTTCGGGTGACGGTAAAATGTAACGGTAAACGGTAAACAAATATCTAAAAAAAAAGTATTAGTTACCGATGTTTCGCCTCACTTCGTACGGCTTCATAAGGGCTGAGCCCAGAAAGTAGATTGATGAGGGGCAAAACGTCGGTTATTAATAAATCCGCCACCCGAACTATCTTCCTACAATACTAAATCAATATATTCTTTATGGTGTTTATTTCCAATTTATTTATAATTAACAACATAAAATTGAAATAAAATAGTAAAAAAAGTATATTAAGGAAATTCTGGTAATGGTACATGATAAAAATAATACTAGTGTATAAGATATTCCATATTAATTTTTAAAAAATAAATCGGAACTTAGCAACATTAAACGTATAAATTCCATAGTTTAATGTTTAATAAATTAGAACATATTGTTTATAGAGCTTATTTCTGATTTATGTATAGGTGATAAAATTAAATTTAAAAAAAATAAAGAAATTATTTTAAGACACATAGCCAAAATAATACTGGAGGTGTATACAAATTGAGAAGCAATATTCATTAAAAACATGAATAATAAAATCAGAGCTTTATAACAAAATTTTAGCCAGCGTCCAATTTGATTGTGGAGAGGAATTGGAATAAGAGGGACATAAGAAGTATGTCGTAATTTAATAAAATGGAACTAACTAATTATTTATTGATATTTAGGTAGTTAACTTTCTCAAAAGATGTTAAAGAAAGTCAAAAGAAAAATATAGAAGGTCAATATCACTTAAAACATAAAAATGAATCTGTTAACCGATAATTAAAAATGCCTGAATGTTAGATGACATATGTACCTAGCACATGACATAGCATACGTACATCGAACTTAATACCTCAACTAGATGCATGGCTTATAATGACAATGATAATTTTTTTTTTGACCAAGACTCCCATTGGAGTCCTATACCGCCTATCCATGGTTGGGGGTCAAAGTTTTTCATTTTGTGGGACCGCCACTCAATGAAAAAAGTGTCAACGTCCCATGCCGGATTCAAACCGGCACCGCCGATAGACATCATATTGGTAAGACTGTGTCTTAACCACTGAGCTACGGGTGGCCTAGACAATGATGATCGTATTATACAGCACCTAAAATCTAAAGTAATAAAAACTCCAACTCAATTAACTCGCGCCTGTAATATATTGCGCTGCAGACCTGCCATACTTAGCGGTATTGTTTGTAAAAAATACCTTGGTGCCCTTCACTTCTGTCATGGTCACTGGTTACTGAATAGAATTGTACTTACAATTCACCTTATTTGATAAATTCAATTACCTAGTCTCGCATTAAAATGGAAAAAATGATAATAATGATATAAAATAAAATATAGTCTAAATTAGTCACAGGACCGAAAAGATATAATATTGCGATGTATCGAGGAATTAGCCATGATTTCAACAATATGTCGTTTATTAAGGTTTTTTGCTATCTGTCCTCGATACCTGGTTAGGGTAGGAGTCTCTTACTGAGTCTCCGGATATGAAAACATCTCTATTAAGTTTGTCACATTACCAGAGGCCCCTGAGAAAATTAGATTGACTAACCTTTAAGTATCGAAGCAGAAAATAGGTTAGGACGAGGGACCAGAATCAAATTAACCAGGCAGATCCTTCCTGGACTTTTCTTTACACATCCTCGGCCCTGAGGAGGGGGACGCCTGCCTCGGGAGTCTTCGGACATCGATAACCAATCAGAGAAGAGATTTAAAATAAGGTAACGCCCTAAAAGAGAAGTGGGAGAAAAATACAGAGAGGGAATTTACAAGAGAAGAACAGGACACTCTACAGGAAGGGCACAGTCAGGATGCTGACTGAGACACCAGACGAAGTCGTGAGAAGGGCCCCCAGGCCGGGACATCCCTTATGAAACAGAAGACACCCACGGCACTACATCCCACGGCATCAGCAGCTATAAGTATAAATTAACTAATAAGTAATCATGTAATAATTTATATTTTATGGCAACCTTTATCTAAATCATTTGAATCATTTTAATTATAATAACAAATTGTAAATAAATACTTAGTTTCTTTATATAGTTTATATACTGTTATATATCCCAATATACCACTCTTTATTATCCTACATAATCAATGGTAAGAACATTTTATGAATATAAAGGTATTTAATTGGTAAACTGGTAAACACACAAACAGCCTTTGGAAAGGAATCCAATTATAATAATAGTTTTCTAGGACTCAATTTATAATCAATTAATTAATTTTTTTTGGATAATTGCCTTCAGCGATTATCCTGGCATCCCAAGTAAATCAGCTACTACTACATAGCAATATAATAAACAAAATGTAAGTATGATCAAAGATTATACACGAAAGAAGTTAAATCCAAAATTAATCTAACCTAGTCAAATGTTGAAAATGTAAAAAATATTAATACGAAAATTCAACAAGTTGATGATACTTTAATATTAGATAAAGAACTAAAACATGGCCACAGAAGATTGTTAAAAGATAATCAAATTAGGAAAAAAAAAAAATCAAAAAAACAATTACATGTAAAAGATATACGTTGGAAACCCACTTATCAGATACGATGAGTGGAATAGAAGTGTAAACATAAGGAAAAAGTAGATAATAACAATTTTAATTAATAAATAAAGCAATTAATTCATAATAAGTAAATAACATTAATAGGAAATGATGAATAGTTTTAGAATAATTAGAGGGAATACAAATTAAAGGATACACAAAATAAAACAAGTGTGAAAAACAGATACTGAATATACCTACAATTGTTATAAGACTAGTTGTCAGTCAATAGTCTAGAATCTGGCATTGAATATTTAAAAAAACAAAACAATAAAATGTGATTTTTTAAAATATAAGGATATATAACAGGTACATACAATTCTTCGTAATCAATTATGATTAAAATTGTTAACTCAAACGACATAAATGTTAATTGAATAATAAAAGATGTAAGCGAAAGACATGTTTATTTTGAGTAGAGAATATAGCCCTGAAGCATCAACTGATAATAACAAAATAACCAAATTAATGAAGAATACTTCCCATTTAATAATATTTCCTTAATTGACCAAAACTTGTGTATAAATATATATACCTAATCTTGTTTCTTTTTTATAACGTGATCGTTGCACAGTGCAAATAACTTGTCATGCACCCTGCTACTACGTCACTAAGATTGTAGGCTGTCATTGAAGTGAACAAACATGAAGGTTAAAAGAATTCCTGATTGCAATCTTGCAGCACGGAGTTCTGGCACGAAAACATCCTGGCCTCTCTCTCAGTTGTCATTAATCGATAGCTTTGCAGATGTTTAATATATATATATATATTATTACAGCTATAATATTGTTTATGATGTATGTATAGGTATGCGTAAATATCAATAATAATTTTACAGTGAGAAGAAATCAGATTATATTTTTCTGAAGCGCATGCCTCCCTAGGTCTATGAACTCCAAGTCGATACAAAACCGACTAAAGGAATAAAAAAAGTTAGTGTCTCGTAAGCGAAAACATCTGGCCACTGTTTTAAGTACATCTTGATAAACATGTACATCATCTTCTGATATGATCTTGATAAACATCTTCTGAATTTAGAACTTTATAAAAGAAAACAAACACAGTCATGAGCTTTTTGATAAGCGTGAGTTGGAGCAGTACCTCCTGCCATAATATAAAAATTAATATTAGAAGAGAAGATTCCTCATCCAACTCCTCTTTAGTGTCATACGCGTTATCAACCATAATTGTTGTGACCATGGCATTTATGAGGGTGTTTGGATGCCCGTTTGATTTCCGATTAATATGTTATGGAATATATACCTGCTGACTGAGATGACGATCAGTAAATGTGTTATACTTCTTTCAAAAAACGTCACAAGGAGCATAATAGGGAGGAGTAAAGTGGCACCATCGCGAGGCGTGAATTAAATTATATTATCATAATTATTTTAATTTAAAATAATATAAAATGTTTGTATTGGCTTTCAAGTGTTATGTTACCATAATAATGATTACAGACGCGTATCTTAGCTTTCTTGTTTGGTATATCGGCATAGCTGAGACCAACCTGATCCTATTATTCCTATCTCTAGCAATCATTAATTACTTCACAAGCTGCAGGCTAGATTTTTTTTAGCACGGAATATTTCAATATTTATTCAGAAAATAATATTTATTAGTCTTTCCGGGTGAATATGGCGTGTATAATTTTGTTTAAAAAAATTTTAAAACTATCTCATAAGCAGGAAGAAATATATTTGTATTTATATACTTATAATATATTTGTAATACTGATGGAAATAATTCAGCAAATGAATGCAGGAAATATCCTGAGAGACAAATATTTATGGTTAATTGAGTCTTACAGACAAAAAAGTTTAAACATTTTTTGTTATGAATTACTGTGCATCAAACGGTAAATTTGTGAAATACAAACGGAAAAACAAATATTGCTTCCAGTCTTAACTCTCTTTTGAAAATATTTGAATTCAACTTTACAAAGTTACTTAAGTAGATGAAAAGATTTTAACTCGGATATACTGTACTGATATATCGTGCAGACATTATAGGATTTAATCTATTATGTTTGAATATTTTGAAGATGCCGAATAAAAAGTTGAGGTTTAGTACCTATTTTTTTATTCCGGAAATATAAACAAAAAAAAATCTTTTTTACGGTTGTTTTCTCCCATTACGAAAACCATTAAAAAAATTAAACCGGAATAGCATTCCTGTATGTTTACCTATTTTTTAGCTCTTCCTTTCCATTGCAATATCCTTTATTTTATTTTATTACTTTTTGAAGATTCCCATTCAGTCTCACATCTTTTTATTTATTTAATACCAAACTAATACTATTAATCTTGTAGATTTATCATAATTCAATTACACAGACTTGTACAATAGTACCTTGTACTTTATTATTTTTTAATTCCTGTAGTATCACTAATAGTCATATCTATCATGAAAAAAATAAGTATTAGTATTATTACCACACTAGTTTCTACACTTGTACTATCAACTAATATTATTAGCTTTCATTATGAAACAGGGTCCTGGTGGGCCTTACATGGTTAATATAAGAGTTACATTTTTTTTGACAATTGATTATCGGGGGGGGGGGGAGAGGAGTATAGTCTCATACAAAAGACACCCCTAACTCTATACAATGTTATAAATAAAACAAAAAATTAAGATAAAATTAATTGATTAAAATAATTATGCTTAATAAACGATAAAAGTAATGTTAATAATGGAAACAATGACATATATGGATTTAACAAAAGAAATATAGCACAAAATAAACTTCTAATGGAAAAATGGAGAATTTAAGAAAAATATGAAGAGAAAAAAATTAAATTTTAGAGTGAGAGGATGTCCTGCAGCAGCCTTGGCTTCAGTCTTCGGGTTGTGGTTGGGTTTCCCAAGTTGTAGGTGACTACTCCTTTAACTGTAGGTAACGTGGAGTATAATCATGAACCTTTTTTTGATGAAATCCTCTAATGTCTCTATTTTGAATTCCCGACCAAGGAGCATCCACTAGTCTCGCATCAAAGTTCATTTCTAATATGATTTTTTACAAAACGTTAAACCGTGAATTCCTCTTTGTAGAATCCAATTCTACGGAATTATTAATATTTTCTTCTGTTCCCTCATGGATTTTTAGGAACTGCAGACACATTCTTGTTTCGTAGAGACGCCTAGAGAAACATGCATAAATAAGTCATCGTTCCCCTTTTTCTTCTCTACGTGAAGATATTTTTAATTAAGTACACAATATACCGTATTTTGCTGCAGTATCATCTAAATAGCCGTTTGCTTTTATCAGAAGGGACACGATCTGCGATGAAGTTTCAGCAGATGAGTTTGTAGTTTCGCTTTGTTTTTGGTTGAGTTAGCAGGTATTCAGTTAGCAGAGCCTCTTTGGTTCATGAATCAAGAATTATAAGCTAATTAGTTTCTCTAGACCTTGTCTAAAGTCACAAAGGCTGCTTCCTAGCTTGTTTTGAACTTAGCCTTAATAAATAAATGGTTTTAATCATGCTATTCGGATTAATTCAAGAATACTGTTCTCATTGAAAATAATTAATAACAATTCTTTAGAAGTATGCCTACTTTGCTGCCGCAAATGTATTTCTTATCTAATGTTTTCTTTTCTAGATTGACAAAGTAGATTATTGGTCTTTTTATATTTTATTTAGTTATGTATTCTTGTTTTTTAAAATCTTTACTGCAATATTTCGTAATGATGAATGGAAGGAAGGATGATGTGTTTGTTTCGTTAACAGATTTAGGAATAGGATTTTGTTTTGAACTCACAAGAAAGCCTATAGTTAGCTCTTACAAGTAAAAAAAATGACTATTATCTCCGAAGGCCAGTCTTATTCATTGATTGGATATTGGAAGCTTCCATATGAAGCTGTTCCTATGAAGTATCGTATATTCGCTGCACTTTCTCTGCAAAATTTTTCATCCTCCATTCTGGAAAACATTGCAGCGATCTTGGTAGAATCAAATATAAAAATTATGCGTTCATAAATTTTCGGTTGAATAAAATCGTCAAAAATAGTGTGACTGATATATAGCCAACATGGCGTCACTCGAGCTATGATACCTCATAACTAAAAAAAATGAAATGTACGATGTTAACACCTTAAAAACAATATAAAAGACACATACACGAGAATGTTTATACCAATAAAAGAAACAAATTTGCGCAATCTATATTTTTAAACCACGGTTAAAATTTCTACAGAACTTACCATACATGCAATTTATGGCCTGTCCTTCACAACCTTTCAAAATACGCAATATAGGCAGTCTCAGGAACTAATTGGCCAACATCCAGACATAAAATACCACACTTACTTGATTTTTTTTTCATTAATAATAGACTTATTTATTTATTTATTCCTTCCCCTGCCTTTTAATTAATACAGCTGTGGAGAAAAATTCGAATCAGTACTCATGCTTTTATAAAGACATTTTTTTGTTCTGATTATTCCCTCGTACGTTCAATAGTTACGTAGTTTCAATAGGTATGCTCTGTAACTTACTAAAAATCTTTAACTTTTGAAATTTCCTGACCATTGCTATAGTGTCTAAAGAGTGTGGTTAGTGTTACTAGTGATTGGGTGTTTTTATATACATAGTTATGATTCCATTTTTATCGAGTCCCTCTGCAGTCATGAACTAATTTGTATTTTAGTACACTAAGTTGTATTTTAAGGGCACATTATTCCTAATAGGTATTCATAATTCGAAGAATCCGTTACATACCGATCATTTTGAAATATAAAATTAGTACATAGGACATTATTAATTTAAAAAATATTTAAGTTTACAATTAACGAAAATTCAAGACTTTCTAAGATAGTTCGCAAATTGATTTCAGCCAGGTCCATATGATAACTGAAGCGTTCTGATTCCAATTCACTTTTATGATGTCCATTTTCTCATTATATTTATTTTTCGGATAATAATTATTTTAATATTATTTATCGGTGTAAAGTTTAGATAAAGTGACTGTGTCCTTGTATTTATTAAAAATATATATCTAAAATAGTCAAGAAATAAGCTATCACTATAAATATAAATATATACATATTCTTTCTTAAAACGGCTCCAAAAGTTTTGATTAAACTCATTATTTCAACATCCAATGAAATATATTTAATATCTTTTAGGTTTTGTCCTCTATCAAATAAACTGGCAGTGATTAAATCAGGAATTTTAAAAATAGCTTCTACAAAAGTATGCGGAAATATTTATTATAATTTCAGTTTATTTATAGGTTTTTCGTCACTTTCTATTAAAACTGTAAATTATGTTTCGCACAATGTTAAAATATAACATTTGTTCGTTTATATTGCTTAAAATTCAGAGCTTTGAAGTTTATAATTTATTGAAAAATGAATTTTGTTCAAATTATTCGAATAAAACATTTTATGTCAGATAAAATTATAAAAGGCGAAATGGATTTTGGTCTTGAGTTCCTCATTACTACAAAATTTTATTAATGATTTTAATATTAGCATTATGATCCTTCTTCTAAAACCTGTTTGTTTAATAATGGTTTATATTTGCGCTTAAATAATCTGGATTATTTCGAGAAGTAAAGTTAATATTTACCAGGTTTGTCATAGTAGGTTCATTTTCTAGAAAATAGAGAAATCGAATGGTGCTTGATTACGTCCTTGAACTTACGCTATAAAATTAATAATATTTTAAATTCAAAATGAAAAATTATTATCTGCTAGTACAGACATAGTACGCATAGTAAATAGCCATATTAAACATCATTAGAGAGCATACACAACAGTTTGTGTCTTACAAAAATAAACTGGGAAGCGTATGCCAGAGTTTTTATATTATGATTCAATTGATTTGTTTAATTTGAATATCGAAACTGATTAGAATTAATTAGAAGAATATTTTAAATTAAAAGCAAATAAACAGAAAAATTAAAACGTTCTGTTTACATAAAATGGTTTACCGTGACTGAATAAAAAGGATACAGCCAAGGGTGCAGTAAAAAAAAAAAAAAAATTTATTTAACTATTTATTTCCCGTCGTTTCGCTCCAGTTTGGAGGGTTCCATCATGGCTCAAACTGTTATGATTAGACACCGCGAGCCCACTATTATTAGTATTTTTTGATCTTTTTTGAACACACCCACGATTATCTTCTTCATAAAACGTCCTACCATTGCTTATGAAATACAGAAAGTGTAAGAACTTTTTATTTTTCGTTACTTTTATCGTCTTATTTTTACGTCAAATAATAAGAATGTTTTGTATGCACTAAACTACATAAAACAGCATTAGTAAATGGATATCTTAAACTTAATGCAGTAAGTAAAAACTCCTTATGCAAAAATAATAAAATGACTTATATATCTGTATACTATAAGTACTCCTTAGATATTTCATGTATACTAGAAAATAACCTATTTTCGACTCAAATTCAAGCCGATATGCTATGAAGTTTGAGTTACTACAGTTCATCGAATAATTCCATCAGAATTTCAAACTGTTAAACGGCGAGTTTAGAATATTTGTAATATTTTAGCAGTTATCTATATATACACAACAGGTCTGTATTTTAGCCAACTTTAGTGAAATATATTAAATCACAATACCAAGCAATTAAAAGATACTCTATTTTAATATTTAAACTAATAAAAAACATGTTCTATCTTAGAAGTCAAATGTCAGAACAGCAATGTTAATATTAATAAATTATTAAGATATTTAATTATTTGTATTTTTATATTAAAAAAGAAAGAACTTTAGATTGAAAAATAACTAATATCCATATTTCCTGACTGCTCACATTCTTTAGTATAGTTTTTTATGGTCCCAATAACGGAAATTGTATCTATTACGTCAACAATTGAGGTAGAAGATTTGCCTGAAGTCAATAATATTGTGCCAGGATCTTCAACTAACATTCCTAGGTTTTCTGCAAACGCTATTGTCTTTTGTAACTTTAGGAAACCATTAATATGTATTTTATATTTATATTTTACTTTACAGATGGAAAATATATATTTAGAAGATAGCTATTGTATTTGTACAATTTGGACCGACTGAAGGTTTCTATGCGGGCAAAGTCATTTTTTTTTTATGATATTTTGACATTACATATTTTTTTTTCGGCTGCTACAGATTATTACCAAGAACCTTTGAACATGTGTTCAATATTTTGCAATCTATTCTCACTAAAAATGTCTAATTGAAATCGATGTGCCATCTTCTCTTGTCTGTGCGATTACCATCGTGACGTTCAGTAATAAGTAATCTATTGCCTTAAAATTACTGCAGTTTTATTTATGTCTTTAACGTTTCTTCTCGTTATACAAATGCATTTCTCTTAACTATCATGTTTTCGGTTGAGAATTTTCAACAGTTCAGTTCTTTATATTTACTTTAAATCATGAAATTGTTACATACGTTTATAGACATGATGATAATTACATTAGATTTAAATCAGCAACAAAACATGTTTGAAAATGTGTGTCATTTTAACAAACTACTAGTTTAGTTATTATGTGGACGGGTATGGAATTGAGCAACAATAATTTTCGATGGTAAAATAATCCTTGGATAATGCCTGAGTGGCCGAAAATTTAGCGAGATCAATAAATTAATCTATTTGAGACTACAATGGCTTTTATGTGTTCTTAATGTAACAATCGTGTTTTTGATGCTTTGAATGTGGAAATGAGGGGCACATAGGCAAACAGTGCCCATTTTTGTACCGAAGAAGAGATGTGGGCCGGGGCGAACCGATGGAGATCAACGCCCAACAGATACGGAGAAGCCACCGTAGGTTCAGTAGATCTTCAGATGAATCAACGCAAGCATCAGGAGCATCAGAGAAGAAGAAGAAATCTAGAGGAGAAGGTAGAAACAAGAGGATGGAAGCGAGGGAACGGAGGAGAATGGAGACAAGGGACTGGAGATAGGAAGAGGCGAGACATCTGAAGGGGTTGCCAGTGGAGAGGCGACCACACACTGCTGAATTATAATGTGAGAGAAAAGAGCGGCGGTCTGCCTATAATAGAGATAGCAGGAGTGAGGTGCCTGGTGGACACATGCAGTTCCAACACCATCGTGTGCCGAGAAAATCAAATTATGAGAATAAAAAAAAAAGCAAATCCTCTGTGATGGAGAGAGAACACTCAAAATTCAGAAATGCGAATGTAAATTGATCACTCTGGGTGGCCCTTGTGAAGTAGATGAAGTAGAGGGGGAAGTGGAGATAGGGCTGACACGGTGGGGATTTAGTAGGGAAAACTTGCAGGTACATATTGTAGGTAGTAAGCCTAGGGAATATAAAGTAATTGTGGGATGTGACCTACTTGGGAAGGTGGGAGCTTGGATTAGGAATAGCAGGGGAAAATGGAAGGTTAAGTTGGGAGGAAAAATCTACAAATGTCATTTTCAGTGGAAGAACGCGGGGGCTCGGTTCGGAGCAATCAATCAAGCCGAGGACTGGAGACGAAGCCTTAGGAGGGAATACGAAGATATCTTTTTCAAGGGAGACAAGCTCGGGACGACCGGGAGAACAGTCCACGAGATCATACTAAAACAAGACAAGGTCACTTATGTAAAAGAGAGGAGATACCCGCAGGCGCTACATCACCACATCCGAGAAGAACTTCAAAGTTTTAAACACTAGGGAATAATTATTGATAGCACTTCCCCGTACAATAGTCCGTTGTGGGCAGTGAAGAAGAAGAGCGCGCCTGGTGAATCTACTGAAAAGTACAGGGTGGTGATTGATTACAGCAAGCTGAATGAGAATACCGATGACGAAAAGTATCCGATCCCCAGATTTGAAGACATTTTGGACAGACTGAGCGGGGCGACGGTACATTAGACTGTATACAGACAGCTAATCGAATGTATATAAGAGATGTGCCGAATACAATAAAGTCAGTATTTTACAGCAGTTCAAGCGTGTTGGATCTTATTCCTTCTCTTTTTGACATTTGGTTTCGCTAATACTTAAGTGCCAGGGTTCTTGCCATTGTACATTTGATTGTTTTTTTTTTTTATTATTGAGAACTGTATCATCAAGTAAATAACAAATTAGAAAAAAAATACTAAAATAACAACAACAAATATCTCATTCTGTAGTGAAGTACATTTCGAAATTCATAAGAGATGTAGGTGTGAAGATGAGATGAAGAAGTCGGGAATTGGAAGGATCCACCAAATTGGATGAGAAGCGGCTTGAAGGCTTATTGGTTGGATAGCTCTGATTAGAAGGAATTTGCATGAGAGGCGGGCTGATGCCGTTTGGGGCCCAATAATTTATAACTGAATTACCAGAGATAATGTCTGGTCGAGTTCAATAGGCGTGTAAAATATTTATGAAGTATTTTTTTTTAAATATTTTATTTCCCCGTAATCTGGGTGTTAGCAATTAGGATTGATTAGTATAATCTTTTTCTTTCATTATTACACTTTTATATAGCTTTTAATACTAAACGTGTATTTTTTTCATCTGTGTAAAACGTCGAAACAATAACATTGTTTCGCTCCAAACAAATAAATCATCCTAATAATACAAGGGCCGGAAAGAAAAAAATGCAATTATCTCACTCCAATTTTTGGTTACTTTAATGAAAACTATGTATAATTACTATTCAAAATTGTCAAAAGTATAGGTAAGGGGAATAAAAAATGGCGGGTTTTTAAATTCTGAAAAAACATTATTTTTCATTCAGAGCTCTATATCTTAAAAACTACCCACAACACTAGAAAATCTAAGAGAACATTATTTAAAGAAGAGTAAAGTTTCTGAAATACTTACCCTAAAAAAGCTATTTACGTCCAATAGTTCTCGAGATATAGCTTTTTAAAAAGCAAAATTCTTAAAAATCTACTGAAAGATTAGTGGTTAGTTAATTTATTTTGAGTAATCTATATCTCAGGCACTATGTGATGTACAAATATTAGCACTCAAATTAAAGCTAGTTGAATGTACTATAAAGAATTATATGACCTTTACCTTCGTAGGAATAGTAGTTTTCATGATATTTGCTAAAATAAATTGATTTATAGTTGTTCGGACAATAGGTTTGATGTATAAAAAACTTCATTTCAGAAACCATTGGACGTTCAGGTGTCTGCCAGTCAAATTAAAGGTAATTAAATTTACTATAAAATAGTTAATAATGTTTATCGTCGTAGGAGTATTAGTTTTTATGATATTTTACAAAATGCTAATTTTTAGTTGTTTGTATAAATTGTTGGATTATATTGATATAATATGGAATAAATATATATGGAATAAATTGAAAAAAATATATCTCTAGACTCATGAGACGCATATATGTCTGCCAACACTCAAAATAAAGTAAATTTAACTTACTATAATGTAGTTTATGACATTTATCTTCGTAGGGGTAATAGTTTTCATGATATTCACATATGAATATAAATTTGGCAAATGAAAATTTGTCCGAACAACTATAAATCAATTTATTTTAGCAAATTTCATGTAAACTATTACTCCTGCGAAGATAAACATTATAAACTACTTTATAGCTCATTAAACTAGCTTTAATTTGAGTGCTAATAGACATCTGTACGTCAAATCGTTTTTGAGTTATAAATTTTTCAAAATAAATTCACTAACTACTGATCTTTCAGTACGTTTCATAAAACATTTTTATTAAAGACTCATCAATTTTGACTAGTAATTATACATAGTTTTCATTAAAGTAATAAAAAATTGGGGTGAGATAACTGCCTTTTTCACCTCTTGTGCTCTTGTACCTTAAGGGCTCATTTGGATCAAATAAACAGAAATCAAAGAGGTACATAAAATATTATGTAATATATAGGAGACGTGAATTTAAAATTATAAGAATAGTAAGTACTAACAATGAATTAAAATAACGATGTTATTAATAGAGGAACCAATTTTGTAAATAATATGGTTAAAATAAAATTTATTGTCTATAGCAATAACATAAATACAATATAATGAGATGTAGTGAATTCGCTCTTCCTTGTTAAAATTCTTTATTTTAATCAATAATTAATAACGTTTCGGAGCTATGGCCCCATCATCAGGTTAACTAGAACACAAATATACACTATTTACATTATGCATAGAATAATACAAATAATTAAACCATAATTTTATTTATTTATTTTACTATATATCTAATAAATATAAATATATCTTCAATTTTCACAATTAGGCTATTCTCCTTATAGTCATATGTTTAGTAAAAATAATTATATTGCTGACAGTTTTTTTTAAAATAAATTAATAAATAAAATTTCATTTATAATAATAAAAAAAGAGGGGATCCTAAAACCATAATATTATTAGAGGAACTTAACTAGTAAACCACAAATCATCTCTAAATACTAATTATCATTTCAAGGTGTTTTTAACTTTAATCTAGCTTAGAATTCACTTTAATGTAAACTAAATTGTAATTGAAGCAGGCCCAGATATAAAATGGCTGTCTGTTTCTATTTTATTTATCATTTACAAATGCAATAGCGGCTGCCTGCCTCGGGTCTGGAGAGAAACGAAATTAAAACGGTCCCGACATAATGGGGTTTGACCTCACTAATTAGTGGCTTAATATTAGAGCCCATTCGTTAGTGGTTTCCAAACTTCCCCTTTCCTTGGTTAACATGCATTAATATGTTATATTATTATGTGTATGTATGTGTATATATATACATATACTTTAAGAATCTTGTTCTTAACTATAGTTTATATGCGTTTCGCGAGTGGTTTTTTAGTGATAACTCCTTTTTTTTATCCATTCTTTCAATTTTATTTATGTTTACCCCTCGCCTATCTTCCAAATATAATCTATAAATAAAAAAAATCTGGTTGGGGTGAGCATCACATAATTTTCGCTTATAATGTTCAATATAATACGTCCCCAAGTTTAATGTGGATAGGTGACTCTGCCCGTATTGGTATTTATTGTTATTTTAGATTATTTAAAAAAAAAGACCAGAGAAGATGAAAATTATGTTATTTTTTTATTCTTCTGCTGCTGTGAAAATTCGTATTTTTGAGTTTAAGTGGGAATAACGGATATAAATTTTGTCCCTGCCAAGAATACGACAGATTAACAAAAGATAAAGAACCCGTAATGCAATCGGAAATCGTTGGGTCTCGGCTTTTCCTGGTCGAATTGAATGTCTTTATTTTTATTTTTCTGCTTTAGTTACTCATAATATTCCTTATTTTTTAATATATTCTATTGTTAATTATTGCTAACAAAGAGAACTTTTTGTTTTCTTTTTAAATAGACTATATTAAACATACTTTAGAGAACGATTTAATAAAAATTTGTCATTAAAACCCTGTCAGACTTTTTTCAATAAGGATAAGTCCTAGCTAATATTAAAAACCACTTTATTTTATATTGGCATGGCCAGTTTCCTCAAAAAATGGATTCTTTAAACTGGAATTTTAGGTCAGTCTATTTTATTGAAAACTGTCACAGTAATAAAATAAAAACTGACGAGTTATTACTACAAGAAACAATAGTGAATTGAGATCTTAGTTTAAATACGTAAGAGGAGCAAATCTCTTCTGTGAGGACATTTAAGAAAAATTATAGCCCTAGTTATCAAGGTAATAAAAAAAATGGATGTCTGATACTATCCAATTTACATTTGTATAAATTCAAAATTAAATTCTTTTTTCTGTGATCTCATTTCCTGTCAGCTACTGTAACCTCTAGTACTACAATGTTTAAGTTGTTCAAATACAATCTATATTTCCAACATAAATGGTGTGAACATCTGGTGTAACTCTAATATTTCTATTCTCACTTAGGAAGCTGAAGGAGGTAAAATATAACTCACATCTTTTTTCATGATTCTAGTATTATTTAACATAAATCGATAGGAATTATGGTTATTTAAACGAACTAAATTGGTCAATTCATATTCATTGATATTCATGCAAAATAAGACTTAAGTAGAAAAAATCAACGACGTTTCAATTATAGGGTACCCTTTTTATCTGTCATCAACATAAAAAAGTACCAGTATGCCGAGTTTTATCGACCCCTTATGACACAATAATCCTGCTTGGTTATGTACATCACAATAATCCAATAATTGGTTAATGAAATTAAATGCAGCATATTATATTTAGAGAACATCTCCAGTCGCCTTTTCATATTGATTAGTGTGAATTAAGATTGAAATATGGTCTAAATTTCTACTTATTTCTGAGGAAGGTAGCTTTAATATCTTTACTCCTAAGGTTTTATGTTGCATACAAAAATACACAGTAAATCTTCCTTATAACGCTCCCGATTATAACTATTTCTCCGCTATTACATTTCTTTCCTCGGTTTCCACCCTCATAGATGGTCTTTCTTTGATTTTTTTTTTGTTATATCTATCTAATTTTCTAGTTAGAACGGTTTTTTACTCACGTTTCACTTTTCTACATTTATTTAATTTATAACATTCTGTTCAGTAAATACGACAGGTTGAATTTAGGCTTTAAATACAATATCTTTAGGAAAACAGTCTGGCTGATTTCAAAAATGTGATTCTAAACCATGTTTTTTTGTTATTTGGATCATAAGTTTCAATGAATCTAAAGATTATAAAAAAAATCTCAAATATTCTAATTAAAAAACTACTAACCTGTTATTGTTTTATAATTATCAGAAATTATAATATGGATAAATCACTTTTATAAATAATGGAATCTTAATATGGATAAATTACTTTTTGAAAATTTAGGAAGAAAGAAACACTTTATTTAAAAGAGCAGTGCTGTACAACTGCATTGGATTTTTATACACACAGCATACTAAATCTAGTTGGACAATTGCTTATCATTATTATATTACATAGGCATAGAGATTAAATAATAAAATACATAATTACTTGTTATTGTTTTAGATCTACAGATCTACGGACAATTACAGCGAGTAGGTTGGTCGACTAACGACATGTCACAATCTCACAAGAGCAGGATTGTAACGCTAAAAAAAAGGCCATCCTTCCCCGCCCGACCCGCCCCGCTGAACCCCCGGAGAGCGAGGGCCCTATATCACTTTGGAAATATTAGCTTAAAACGGGAAGGAGAGACTTTGAGATAGTTTAATCGAGCAATATTTAAAAAGCCCCTGAAATCGAAAAACGGCATCAAACCCGCCACTCCCGCCCTCCATGGTAGCCTTACTTATCTGGCTTTTAGAACAGACAATTACAGCGACAAATACAGGTATATATATTGTTTTGTCATCTTCTTTACTTTTTTTCAGTATTTTATGTCCATGTCCCGTGAGAAATTGAGAGAGCCAGTAGTCTGGGACGACCCACTTTGCTTCCATCCGTGACCGAACGGTGGGGAAATATTTCCTTAAGGTAAGCACCTTTTGGGCTTGTCATCCAACGCCGGTTCCATTCTTCGGTGGTGTTCTCCGGTATGCCTTAGTGAGTCTAAGCAAAGCCGTCCGTTGGGTTTTCACCAATTTTCTCTTCTGCCGTTGCGAGACATTCCGGTTTCAGACGGGATTTCTATCTTAGTAACCTCGTAATTGAAGCAGCGCCGTATCGGATCCGGTCTGTTTACTTTTATTTCATAGTGGGTCCACTGATTGAAAACATGGCCTCCCACTCTGGATAAAATATGGCGGTTACCTGTAGTTAATCGCTCCGTATGCCAGGAATTGCCAGTAAAGTTGTCCCTATGTGATTCTTCTATCGAATGCCAATTCTAGATATTTTACTGAATTGATTTGATTCCGCAGATAAATTCAGCAAAATATTTATCAATTCGTTTCATATCCAGTTATACTGGGAAACATGTGACAACAGGTAGTGTGATTGTTATATTTTGATTTCTCGTTATTTAATATGATTAGTAAATAATTTAAAAAAAAGAAAGAAAGAAAAGTATGAAAAATAATAATTTATCGGTACCGGGTATTTTATAATTTCTGTTAATCGACGGATTTCTTATCGTTCTGCCGCCAATCAAATAACACAATTAACTAATATCAGTATCCATTTGAAAATTAATTAATGAACCGGTAATTTATGCTCGGATTGCTACAAATTCTACGGGATGAATGGCTGCGATTGGGCTCTCTGGATGAATGGTTCTGTATAACATAAACCGTTAGCCTATAGAACAAGACATCAGTCTGCTTGCGGTCCGATTGGCGGAGTGCCAGACCTCAGCGGCCAACGGAAATACAGGATAAGTCAGCGTATCTGATTGCTCTACGATTGATCCTTACTCAATCTTATTAAAATGTAATCGGTTCGCTGTGCTTTGAGAGCCATGTGAGCCATTTCAGGATTTGATCTACGATATACTTATCAATTGAATGTCCTCATACCGAATTATTCAAATACTGTTAATTAGGCAGTTTTATTTTGTGCTTGATGAATTACTGATTGGTAAATTCCGAGGCTGGAATAATTATTAGGGCATTGCTGAAATATCTCAACAATGAACTGATGTAGTTTTAATATAGATAGTGGCATGAGAATAAAATAAGACATTCATCGTTTATTCTAAACCACTCAGTTGAAATTTACTTTGTTGTTGAATATTATTAATAACTACTGTGCTGTAAGGTTAAATCCACGTTGAATTTGGATTATATGTGATGGTTTCTTGCATATACTATTACTTAACCAAAAGAACCAACCGCTTAAAAAACTGAAATGACAGAAAGTGTTTTTAAATTGACTGTGAGGAACCGACTGAAGTTTAACCCAGACTGATTGCATATAAGGAGAACTATCATTAGAAAAAAAAAATTTCATTAAAACTTACAAAAAATAAGCTGTCCCATCTCAAATACTGATATTTGATGATAATTTTTTTATTTAGTCTTGTAGAGAATTTAATTTAAAGCATTCTAAGCATAATAGTAAGCTCTGATGTTCCATATAAATGAAAAAGATTCACAGTTTTCATATTATTTGAAAAGAAAAACTTTTTCACAGAACAGGAATTGTTTCGAATCCAATCTTATTGCATAAGAAGGAAATTATTAAAAAATTCAGCTTCTAAGGCAATAATTATGGGCCTGTTGGCAGACAAGCTGTTTTATATAGTTAGTAATTCGCCCCTATGGGTAATTAATTGCACGATACTATAAAGCCGGTCAGTTAATCACAAAAATATTTTTTTGAATCGAACTCGTTGTTTCTGAAATTGGTGTCATGAAACAAACAGGCTCTTTAATTTTCCATCGTAGTGTGAATAGTGAGTTCAAAACTATGGTTAAATAAATTTGCAGGCTCATACATTGTCCGCTATTTCTCTCTTGGAAAAATACGATTAAAACATTGTTTTAAACATTTAGTTAATAACACTTTCTACTTGTTAGATTTTATGTAAAATAGGTATTATTATTATATATTATTTATTATATATATTATTATTATATTATATTATTAAGTATTATTGGTGATTTATTATGATGTTTTTATCAGACCAATAATTTAATCTCATTACTCCCGGAAAGTAACCGTTCTGGTAACTCTATTTGTACTAGTTTAATCCTATTTATATAATTTTTTTTTTCATGCACTTGCTAGGAATAATAATGTATAAAAACTCCTTAAACTCTCAAAATATATTGTGATTGTTCTTTAATTTTAATAATCACATTAGGTTCTCAAGTTGTTGAGCTGAGATTAAGTTCCATTGGATACTGTGCCGGACGCAGGGCTAGTGGAAACTTACAATGTCTATCGGAGCAGGGAGGAGTGGAGTGCTAATTACGAGTTAAGAAGGATTCAATTAAAACTCAAACCGAAGGGTCCTCGCCTTGGGTCGAGTATCGACTTAGGAATGACGTTCCGCGCTTCAGATCCAGACTCTAAGCTAAGCTTGTCTAAGGGCTGGAATGAGCTATTCATTAAACTTTCATCAATTTTTAATTTATTAATAATCGAGATATCTACTATAATTACAATTTTGAATATAATATATTATGAATTGCTGATGTACGCAACATTGACGAACTTCAAAGTAATAGTAATTTATAAACTTTCATTATTAAGGGATAAAAGCTATTAGAACGTATATTAATTTGCTTTTAAGTTTTAATCTGTTTTTAATTAACAAGCAGACATTTTACCTGTAATCATGTTTCTTTTCATTTTAATTTAGCTGCTCTAAATTTTTTATTATACAGTCCTTAAACAAATGTTACGTTTTACAATTTTTATAATAATCCTTTATCATCTCTGGCGTGTTTCATCCCACATAGAGTCTTGTATGTATATATAAATATATATTGAGGACTAAGAGAGACCTGAACTCTGAACACCGACAAAAGATGGGTGAACAGGTCAGACGTAGTGTGAGGTTAAAGAACTTGCAAAAACCCGGAGACAACTTGATGAACAATGATGGAACTTCTTGACAGCTACATGTCCCATCTAAGAGATTTCTGGATTTAGTCATTATATAAATCATATTTAGTATATATTAATAGTAACAACAGTTTTAGCTCAATTCTTTAAAATAATAATAATAAAGGCCTAACGAACCCGAAGGTTCAATGCCGATACCACCAAACGCTCTCTGCATACATCCTTCCAGTGATACCCCTCCAAACCCAATTCCACTAAATCAGTTTTAACGCAATCCTCCCATCTACGTTTCGGTCTACTCCTCGGACGTTTACCCGTTGGTTTAGTGTTTTTAACAATTTAGGGATCCGCTAATTACTAAGCCCTACAACCTTACACGCCCATCTTATACGCCGCAATGCTATAACTTGAATTATATTTACCGGGTTTAGGTCCCTTAATTTGTTAACTCGGTCCGAATATTTTGCGTAATACTTTATATTCGAAAACCTTAAGACGCTGTTCATCCCTTGGTATAAGAGGCCACGTTTCACATCCATTAAGAACAGTGGGAAGGATCATAGTTTTGTAAATTCTAATTTTCAAGTTTTTAACAAGCATTTCCCACCTTCAACCTAGCTTTTATTTCCTCATAAATTTCGTTTTTTCTAGTTACCGTAGAACCTAAATACTTAAACCTATCTACATGTTCAAACGTATTTCCTCCTAAATCTATATCACCGAAATTGCTCGTGTTTCAACTGCTAACCATGTATTTTGTTTTATCTATATTTATTTCAAGACCTAATTCCTTACTGGAGTTTATTATCGTGGTTGTATTTAGTTCTATAGTTTCTTTTTCCACACCCAATAATACCAAATCATCTGCGTGCCCAAGCACCGGTATTTTACCACCCAAAGTTAAACTCTTTTCGGTATTCATCACACTTTTAATGACGTATTGTAGTGCTAGATTAAATAAGATAGGTGATAAAGAATCTCTTTGTTTTAAACCCGACCAGACCTGGAATTTTTCAGAATAATGCTTATTGATTCGTACTTTATTAAACGTTTCGGTGATGCACATCCGTTAGCTCCATTCTTCACCAATCTAAAAGCCTCTGACTTTTGGAAGATGTGAGTCTGGTTCAAAAACCTAAAAAAACTATATAAATTGTCCACTACTTCCTTCATTAATTTTTTTTATTAATTTAAAATAAAATAATAATTTTCCAGATATAATTAGATAAAATATTTTCCATTCTGTGTTTGAACATTTGTCTATAAACGATAATTTAATATAGTTCCATCATAACTTTACATCATTGTCTACATCTTGCCATTTTGTTTTTCCTCTACATTCCTTTGGTAACCACTTTGTAGCAATTTTGGACTATCTTCTCTTATCAAGTCTGGCAACATGACCAGTCCAGCTTCATTCCAGTTGATGTGCTTCTTTTGGTGGACTTTTAGCTACCAGACTAATTCAAGATTGTACTTTTCTGTTGCTTGTACGGTGTTTTCTTTAAATTGATTGACGAATTATATTTATTATATTACATCGATTTGTTGTAAACCGTGAACTTCTTTCTGTTATATTTTTCTTATTATTTATTCTTTTTTAAAAATCTTATTATTGTTATTTTATATTTTAATTATGATCTCTTTCAAGAATATTACCATAAATTAATGCGAGATCGTATGATCTGTTATAAACGGTTGATTCCAAACAATTAAGCCTCTTTAGTTTTTAGTAGATGAGGTCTTTGGGAGTGTTTCTTCGATGGTCTTTAGAAGTGGCTACACTCGACAAGGGTTAAGTACTTCTTCGAAGCCCTCCGTAGGAGGTGTTAAGCCGCCTTGGAAGAGCGTCGAATGGCTTTATTTTATGTTTCTGTTCAGCCCAATCATCTGGTGATAATGTTTAGCAATGTCATTTTGAGATATTTAGTGGCAGCTAGCGCTCCAAATTTTCCAGTTTTATTTCATTTAGTAGTAAAACTAAATACATTTTTTTTAACGCTATTTTTTGTTCAATGTTACCAAAACTGGATGCATGTAAGAAGTGGACTTAATGAAACGGACAGACAGGTCATATAGATTAGTTTAAAAAAACAATTTTCTATTATTTGTTTTTTCAAAACCAATTTTCTCTACCACTTGTATTTTCTTAAAATATCATAATATAATATCTTTATAATCCATATTAAATAATCGTGCAAAAATTAATTAACTTGTAAGTAACTGTCTAGAGGTAATAACTAAAATTAAAAAAAAATAGATATTCACATGTAGCTATATCTGTACATGATGTTTTTATTAAGCCGAATAAAATAGAAAATAATAAAGAGTAGGTTGTATATTTTATTCCTCCTTCGTTAATGAAATAAACTTCGTTGAGACTTTATAAAATATTCAATGAAAAAACAGGAAAAGCTTGTTTGAAGTCCCGTAGCTTTTCCTTTTGTTTGATTGTGCTGAATAGCTTATCCTTTCAGAAGGTCTGATTGTATATTTAAAACAGTTATGAGGTCATAAAGAAAAAAAAAGTTTCATAAGACAAAGGATCTTTGAGGAATGCTGTATAAAATTACATAATTTAATTTTCTTTTATTTTAGCTTTATTGTCATCACATAATAATAAAAATAAAAATAAAAAATCTATGAAAAACATTAAGATCGCCTCTTTGTGTTCTGGTACAATAATTATTAAAGAAAATTACAAGCAGCATGATTTTTTAAATCTTCATTATTGTTACTATTATAATATTATATTATATCGAATGATTCCAGATTCTAAATAAATAAAGTTTTTTTTTTTTGTTTAGATTCTTAATTTCGCCCATTAAAATATAAAAAATCTATGAAAAACATTAAGATCGCCTCTTTGTGTTCTGGTACAATAATTATTAAAGAAAATTACAAGCAGCATAATTTTTTAAATCTTCATTATTGTTACTATTATAATATTATATTATATCGAATGATTCCAGATTCTAAATAAATAAAGTTTTTTTTTTGTTTAGATTCTCAATTTCGCCCATTAAAATATAAATTTATGATATAGGGATTTTGGAATGTTTCTAGAGTTTATACATGTGTAGTTTATAGTAAGTGCATTTTGATTCATCCTGATTTTGCAGTGTTGTGTTTGGAATATAATTGTGCAAGGGACGTGCTTTTGTAGATTCTTGCTAATCCTTATCGCAGTGACAAGGATAAGAATAAGGAAGAATAAGAATGAAGAATGGGATATGATAATTTTAGGTATATGAATAACCTTGTTGTAGCTTAGAGCGGGAGGTTATGTTAGGGTGAAATGAGAGGCCTTGTCCCAAGTGTTGGGATAGGTCCGGGATATACCCCGGCAGTCAGGGATTTATGACCTTGACCTTGATAGTAAAACCCTGGAATACCCGACTGTATGGCTATAAAAGGTTAAATTGTATGGTACTCATCAAGCCTCATTAGCGAAAGAGAAATATACGTAGGTCAACAATCTAGTAATGGTTCTTTAATTTTAGAAAACCAACAAATAAAGGAATAATTCACTAAACGATCCTCCATAGTATAATCAATCATCCCAGAATCTATTCCTAAGACGAACACGAATGGAATTAATATTAGTAAAAAATATTAAAAGCAAAGTAATTTCAACTTATTTTTCCAAGCGATTAATTTATTATACTGTAATAATACATTTTACTTTAAGAAGAAATAATAATTAAGAAGCTTTGCTAGTTATTAGTTGCATTCACAAAAAAAAAAAAAAAATTGGTGACAGAAAATTTTAAATCCTAATTCTCCATACCACCCCATTCCTCCTTTCTCTACCCTCTCTCTCCTTCACCCCCTTCAATCTTTCAAGCTGTCCGGGATTGGTGCTTAGAATTTTTTGTATCCCTACTTATCACTTTACAGCGAACCTTCAAATGACCACTAGTTTGACTTTTTTATCTTTCTTACTTTAATTCTTTGTTTGTATACCACAGTGGTCTCGTATCAGAGCTTTTAACACCTTGCCACATGCCGAAGGATCAGAAGCCAATTAATCAGGTAGAAACTCTTCCTTGACACGTCAGAACTTTCCCACCCCCTCTTGGGCCTGGAGGAGGCACTCACATAGGGGGTGTTTTGTCACCTATGGGTAATTAGAAATCAGATTAAAAATAGGTAACGCCTCTAAGAAGAAGTGAGAAAAGGGGCAGGACAAATAGATCAGGAAAGAAAGGTGATTGAAGAGGGAAACACCGAAGTAAGAAGACCGAAGGAAAGCAATATGGATTTTGACGAGACGAAGTTCTAAGAAGAGCGAGCCTATGAGACCTGGAATGCCATCCTTAGAACACGAAACCAATGGCGAAGACGTCACAACGTACTCGACACGCACTACCCAGATCAGCAGCAATATGTATATATTAGGTAATAAGTTATAATGTAATAATCATATTTTATGGTAAACCATTTGTCTGGATCAGTTCAATCATTTTATGGCAATCATATAATAAATGTTTTGTTCCTCGAAATAGTTTATATAATATTATATTACCCAATACCACCCCTTATTATATTATATATTTTCAATGATAACAATACAGGTATATTAATATAAAGGTATTCAATTGGTAAATGGTAAACACAAAATAGACCTTTGGATAAGAATCCAATTATAATAACTTTTTTGCAGGACTCAATATGAATTAATCAACTTATTTTTGGATAATTGCTATCAGCGATTATCCAGGCATCCCGACCACAGATACATAGCACATCATAAAAGATTAGCTGTTTTTCAATTATTCATTAAGAGAGAGAAAATTTCTGAAGAAAATTAATTTGAGGGATATCTATCACAAACCAAGCTGATTCTATCTATAGATTGCCCCCTTGGAAATACCATTCTTACAAAATAGATCTAACTATGAAAC
>NW_027105704.1:1513269-1515957 GCF_000696795.3 Halyomorpha halys
ACTTCCCAGTGACAGGAAGAGTGGAAGAGAGCAGCACTGGACCGGGGTATAATTAAGAAGTAATGGAACAGTTTTATAAATATAATATATTAAAAAAAATACAAAATGTTAACATTTTTTAATTTTTATGTTTTGCTACTCCACATCAGATGAATAGTTTACTTCGGTACTTATCGATCTTTCTCTGACTATAAAGATAATTGTTTTATTGTTATCTTAATTGTCCTGTTAGATTTATGGAAGTGAGGAATGGCGCTTGAGGTATAAAGTTGTGGGATATCAGGAAGAAATGATATTTTTCTCACATAACCCTTAGATACGCAATAAAAGGCTGTTTCTGAAGCTGTTTACCTTTTCATTAATATATGCGAACAGTTTTAATTTTTCAATTCACTATTATTTGGTCTAAACTTGAAATTAAAAACAAAATCTCAGATATAAATAAAATTGTTCACTCTTTGCTTACATTAGTTTTCATGAATATTTTCAAAAGCGCACTAGTCGATTATATTGTAGTTATTGTCATTATAGAAATATATATTGTTTATATGAATGCAGTGTTTGAGTTATGAAATAGGTCAAGGAACATGTGTTGTTTGAAAGAAAATACTGTGTAGGATTGATGAATAGAGTTCGTTAAAGAATTTTCTAAAGGAGGCAGCACGAATGGTTTTCCCGAAGGAACCAGTTCTATACGAGAGTATATATAAATCAATAACTTGAGATTTTGTATTGACAGTATGAATAGAGAGTGTGAAATCCAAGGCTAAAGCCTCCTTTTTGGGTTTGGAAGACAATGATACCAATGATGTATTCCCATCGGATGCCACTAAAACTCGGCCTAACAACCTAAGATATAACAGCCCATAAAGAAGCTCTATTTAATCTGTTTATATTTATTTATCTCAATGAATGGATTCAGGTCTCTTCAGTTTCTTCTCCAGCCCACCAGATAGCCCCAACATTGTTAAAGTCGGTAAACTTGTGATAATTTTTTTTTTTAATATGTTTATTTAATACCAAATCAGCCTGGTGTCTTACATGGTTAATGTAAGAGTTATATTTTTTTAACAGATGATTATGGGGGTGGGAGGTGTGTAGTCTCATATAGAAAACATTTTTAACTATATACAACGTTAGAAATTAAAAAATAATAAATTGATAAAAAATATTTCTTAATAAGAGAGACAAGCAAAGTTAGCAAAAACAATGGCATTTATGGATTTAACGAAATAAAAAATTGATTTTTAATGGGGAAAAATAAGTTAATTCAAGCAAAAGATGAAGAGAAAAAAATTAAAATAAAATAAAATTTTTAACTGATAAATATAGAACAAATAACAGGATGTTCTGCAGCAGCCTGGGCTTCAGTCTTGGGTTTGTGGTTGGGTTTCCCAAGTTGTTAGTCACTTTTACTGTCGTTAACTGGGAGTGGAACTTCATGAACTTTTTTTTTTTTAAATTTAATTATCTATCGATTCAATTTGTGATACCCGATGCAATTGGCTGTAGCTTACAAAACAAAGTGTTATTAGTTTTATTTTTCGTAATGGATGCCGCTCCTCAGACTTCACATTCCTACTTGAGTAGTGGCCTAAGAATTGTGTTAAAAATAAGAATTCCTGTTTCTGGTTTTAATCTGGACTTTCTACTTAGGATAGGATATAACATTGCTAACCTGGTGTAGGTTTGAGTTGTGTTAATTACTTAACAAGTGCAATTTATTGGCTTAATATACTACCTAATAATGCAGTGTATCATGTTATATTTTGTAACCTGGACAATGAATCGTTATAAGTAAAGATGATATGTTATCTGAATAGCAAATAGGACTATGTAACAACTGGAAAGGTAGAAATAAAAAAATATTATTTTATTAAAAAAGCATTATGCATTGTTTATTTTATAGGACGGTGGATTGTATATCGGATTTCAGAATGTACATCCTAAAAATGGAACAGGAGCCCCGAAATCCGATTAAGGAATGTTTTGTAAGTAATAATGAAATGACAGGGGTTTATTTTATTTTATTTTGTTCACAAAAACGTTCTTAAAACAACAAGAAATGTATTTATTGATCTGGTTGTGGTGTTGATTTTATGATCGAAATATTCTACAAATTCCCAAACCGAATGATTACTAATTGTTTATTCAATAAGTGACACCTGAAATTTTCAGGCTATCATTTACTCATTTACATATTCACAATCAGCAATATTCTTATTATTCCGCAAGTGAATTTCAAAGGGTGTCATTATCATCTAATTTTATATGCGAATTAGTATTGTTATAAATTATAGATCAATAACATTTTCATAGAGGAAATCATCGTTTCCTTTACACGGAAAATACAAAATAATAAATCTATCTTCAAACGGAAATTGGTCCGATACTGGACTCATTTCCTTTTAAAATTTTGATCGATGAAGAGATGTGTATCTGATGTCAAAGCAAATAAAATATTAGAAAGATTAAATGTCAGACCCATCCAACAAGAATCCAATTACCTTGTGTCCTATTTCGTTGATTCACCTATTTCTTTGTACAAATCGATTCATTCACTGAGTAGCTGCTTGAAAAGTATGTATTTTCATCATAACATAATTTTAATTAAAGTTTAATTTCATAACATAATTTTAATTAAAGTTTAATTTCATAACATAATTTTAATTAAAGTTTAATTTCATA
>NW_027105704.1:1516007-1544343 GCF_000696795.3 Halyomorpha halys
TTTAATTTCATAACATAATTTTAATTAAAGTTTAATTTCATAACATAATTTTAATTAAAGTTTAATTTCATAACATAATTTTAATTAAAGTTTAACTTACATTTGAATAGCTTTAGTGCCATTGTCTAACATAACATAACAAAAGAAAACATGAATATTTATAGCAGGGCCGAATTTGAGTGTATGGCGAATTATCTACGGTTGTACACGACTTTCTTTTTCTTTTTTTTTTTTCTAAAAACTTTTTATGCTTATTTATATTGTTTTATAGTTTTTAGGAGGATAGATTGACGAAAAAAAAAACTTTTTATTATACTGCGTTAATCAGATTCTCACCTCTCAAAATATGTACAATTTAATATAAAAATCATTCAGTGCTGTGTGTGTATATACAGCACAAATTCATTTTTTGAGCGAGCATGTATATAATATATCTTATGAAGTTTTTTATTTTAGTTTTTTTTCTTTGTCAATAATTGTAGTTTTTCATTATTTTGATCTTTTAATGTAGAAAATTTGGACTATTTTGTTATAACTGTATAGTTTATTAGTCATTTTAATTATTTATATATTTCGGTATATGAAATAAAAAAGAAATAACTTTTGTTTAATTTTTTTAAAATAATTTATTTATTGTTATTTACAACTGTATACATATATACATATATATACACATCAAGTAAATTTGCTGTAAGTGATATTATGACATGATACAAACATGTGGAGAATCTATCCATTGATAGAACTCCAAAAACATTTCTAAAGGAGAAGACCTCAAGGCCATCTTCTTTTCAGACGCCTAGGAGGATTCTTAGCTAGTGAAGGAGAAGCCAGGTTAGAAACGAGTTGGTTTGGGTGGTTGGGAAGTTTATTATGGAAGGATTGGTATCTGGTTCTGCTCAAATCGGCAACATAGAGGACATTGAGGTCCTGATAGATGATTTGATTTGTGACAAAGTGAGGAGCATTAAGGATTTTACGAAGGTTTTGGACTGTAAGGATTGGATTCGAGAGGAATTAGATGGTTTAGTGGAGCCCCATAGCTCAATTCCGTATGTCCAGATAGGCCTTATAATAGTCATGTAGATCAGTCTTTTATAATGGGTTCGAAGTTTGGACCGTTTATCTAGTAAATGTTGTAATAGTCGGAATCGAAGAGCAGTTTCCTGTCTTTTCAGTTTGTATGAGGATTCCATTTCAGTCGTTTATCCAGATTTAGTTCTAAGTAACGGATCTGTTCAACAGGAATAAGTGGAGTATTATTAAAAGATACTGGTGGGCAAGACGAAGGTTTACGACGAAGGGTAAATGTGATTTGGTGGGATTTATTGGAATTTATTTTAATCCTCCAGGTTTAATTTTTAATATATTTTTCTATTTCTATATTTAATCAGGACCTTATATATTATAGTATACTTGTATATTTTAGCTTTCTTATTGTAAATGGGAACATTTTTAGTTAGATATTTTTTCACCGCATATTTTACATGTTTTTACTGGCGAACTAACCCCCATTTTACAAATATACAACTGTTCATTTAATTTTACTATTCGTTGCTCAAATACTATAACTAATTTACATGTATTTCTGGTTTTCCCTTTAAGGGTTAATGAAAATACTTTCAGTCATAAATACGTGAGGGTATACTCAAAACTGCTTTCATGCAGTGAACATGGGTTGTAGAACTGTTACAAGTACCACTAGTATAGGAGAGAGACAAGTCCAATACGTTTGCTCATTTGTCCGTTTGGATTCAGCAGTTGCCGTCCACCTAAATGTATCCGTTTAGTCTAAACAGAGAGAATCGGAATTTTCATTTCACTTAACATAATGAAATCAAGATAAACTGAACTAGCTTGCAAACCAAGATCTAAACACGCAGGGCTAGAAGGATGTATGAGAATAATTTTTACAAAAAAAAATTGTAAAGTTCTATATGTTTTAAAATAAAATACCGGCTCTTCTTGTGCTTCAGCCTTAAATTGTTCATCTATATTTAATTAATTCTAATTTTTTAATTTAAACATTAGCGCATTAATATAATACATTCAATATTTTTGAAGTCACATTTACAAGTGCAAATAAAAAAAAAAATGTAAAGATAAAAAAAAATATTTATTTGAATGTTTTATAATAGAAATCATTATGTTAGCAAAATAAGTAATAAAAAAAATTACAATAACAAGAAACAAATAAATATAAATATTATTTCCATTTTATTTTTTCTAATACTTATTTAAAGTCCATATACGATTAGTGAATTTTATAATTTAGAAATAGAAATTATGATAATTTTCCGCTGACCGATGTTATATTTTTGTAGTTCTTTTTTTATATCTGGACTTTTATTTTAATATGTGGCAAGAAAAACTAAATAAATGAAACAGATTTGAGTGTATATTTTATTTCCATTCCTATTGTTTTTCCAATTAAGATTTTCCCGTTCCTATTTAGTTTTAATCCTTTATATTTATTCAAATTTTTATTACTAACGGTCTAGCCCGAACCAGATATCAATCCTTCTATTACAAACTCCCTAAACACTCAAACCAATTAGTTTATAATCTTGCTTCCTCTTTTATTCCGGACAGTCCTCTGAGAAGTCTGAAAAGAAGATGGCCTCGAGACCTTATATTGTAAAAATGTTTTTAGAGTGCTACCATTGGGTAGTTTCTCTACATGCTTGTACCATATCATTATGATTTCCTCAAATTTACTTGATGTATTTATGTTCAGTTGTGAATATCAATAAATAAAAAAAAATTACTAACAGCTTTAAATAAATCAGGGCTTTACACTTCAGTACTGTAATCAAACGTTGTTTTAGTGTGAGAAGATACAAAGGAATATCTATTTTTAAAGAATAATAGTGTCTTCCTTGTAATTCTATATAATAATTCTTACCTGGGAAATTCCTGGTTCAAATTATTTCGTTAATATTGTAACTTATAAAAGTAAATTGTTTATTTATTGCGATTATTTCATGTTATTATAATTTTTTTTTTGTTTTATGAAGCATTTCTCTCTGACCAATATCTTTTTTGTTATTGTTATCTCGGCACGATTAAGGCATTATTAAATACTTTTGGAATTCTGTAATATCATATTTTAAGAGCAATTAAACATTCTCGAAGGTAAAATGTATTTTATTGAAAATTAAAAAAAAATCGTAGCATGCCTATACGAAATAGAAATGTTATATTTCAGGGTTTCGGCCATGAATAAAATATGGTAACTACAAAAATTTAAATCTTTTTCAATGTTAAAATTGTTTGTTAATTACAATGTTTTACCATCAACTATGTTACTGAGCGCAATACATTATTCTCTGAAGAAACTGTATTTCATGATTATTTCTAAATTAATGGGACCTGCCTTGAAAAAAGCTGGTGATATCAACAATTTCATTAACCATTCATATAAAATTACAGTAGCTGTTTTATGACCGAAAGCCTTATTTACTCATAATGATTTCTGAACACTAATGTTAAGAATATTTGAAATGTTATCAATCTACTTTCTGTTTTAATGTTATATGATTTTATATGATCGATTTTAGTGGGTTTACATTGATGCAAAAAAAAATAATAATTATTATAATTCTATCTCCTAAAACGCTGAGAAACGAACGATGCCTATCATAATTCAGCTCCGAATTGAAGTAAGATTTTTGTAGATTAGCATAGTTCAGCGATTAGGCTCTGTTCTATATCTATCGATAATATTCGATATATTATTGTTATAATCAGAAAGAGGACAAGAAGGTAAAGTCAGAGGTTCATTACTGAACGATTCAGATATTATACTCTCCTTCGTGTAAAAATGTTCAACATTAAATTTTAGATAGATTATTAATGAATACATCTAGCATCTTTTATTTCTCCACAAACAGTGTTATTGTATGAATGATCTTCTTAAAAAAGTACAAAGTATAGAAAAATATTTAGTTAGGTTACAAAAGCACTCTGGTATGTAAAATAGCGATTTAAACCTAGAAATTATTTATAGAGTCTGAAGAAATGACTGCGATGATTATCATCGAAAATATTGCGCGAGGACTTAAAAGAGACTGGACGAGAGATCTCCTTTGACCGAATAAAATTAAATCAAACCCGCACTGCTGGTTATTGTCCTTCATATGTTTGAGCTGATTTCCATTTTTTAGGTTAAAATAAAAACTGAAAGATATTCATTTACATTTTAAATCAATTTATTTGACCTAAAACTATCCTTCACCGTATAATATGGGTGAAAGAAAATTCTCTCCGTTGCAATGCATCGGAGGAACACGTATATTTTATAAAACAAAACCAAAATCCGTAAAAATATCATAACTTAATGTTTGAAAGATTTAAATATTTTATGTATGTTAATAATAATAAACATTGTTATGATGGAATCAAGAGAAAAGTTTTTTGATGCTTGTAAATTATTCATGACGCCGCAAATGGTTCATGGAAGATTGTATTTTAAATCTTGAAAGCAGTAAAACTTGCAATCAAAACATAATTTTTTAGCAAAACATACAATTTACATAACTGATTTCATACGGTGTAATATTTCGGTAAAACGGTAATTTCAAATTTCATCGTTTAATGATCTGCTTGAAATACTGAACGGTAATTCATGTGATAAAAAGGATCAGAATAAATAGATACCTAGAAAGCATTACCGTTAGAAGTGTTTTATAGTTTCGAGAAGATCTAGACATGGTACTTGCTGGCATGTTTTGCTTTAAAAATCAGCTTGAAACAGATGGTTCACTCACTCTCGAGATTTCTCGCGCATTTCTCGTGTGAACACGTAGCTTTAAGCTACCATAGATCGTTATACTATCTGGAGACTTGGCAGTGGTATAATCACCTAGTTATGGGTGATTATACCTACTTATACTGGACAGAAATTCAGTATATTAAGATATTTTTGACATATCTTCAAAAATGAATATTGTCTGTTATTTATTATTATTGTTGTTGTTTTTTTAATTAATTTTTGTATATATATTTAAGATAGTCAAAACCAGGATCAACGATCTTTCACTCCGGAGTCCTATATCTGATAGTAAAACACCGAGGGGAGAGTGAAACTTAAGGTCTTGTTGTGTTTCAGTCCTTATATTCTCTTATTTTAAATATGCACTTAAACCTGTATTAACATTTGTCAGAAGTATAAGATACTTCCTTTTAAATATTGTTACCTTTACCATTACATAATAACTAAAAAATAATAATAAAAATATAATAGAAACATACATATTAGGTGTGATTTTTCCCATTTTCATTTAACTTGTAGTTTTGTTGGAGCTCATTACTACAAATTTCAAAATTGGTGCGTTTAGATATACCTAATTCATTAATTACTGCAGTCAAAGCTTGGTGATAGTAACATTTTTTTTTTAAATATGTAAATATGGTATGGACTAAATAAATATGATATATGATATGAACTAAATATGATATTACATTCAGAAATTTGACGGAGCGTGTTTTCAGTCTGCGTCCACTAATATTGTTATTTTAATATTTCCAGTCATTTATTAGGGTTAATCACAAAATTTTACATGAATATTATAGCAAACTTAATTCACTATAGTATGGTTTATTAAGCATTTTACAGAAAGCATAAAGAAAAATATCAGATTAGAAAAGACGATGATTAGACGAGTTTAATTAAAATTGTTTGATTTTTTTAAAAGAAAATGGTAATACTCTGAAAAACCTAATAGATATAGTTTTTAATTTTCTATTTTTCCCTTAAGTGACTCTAAAAAAAACTGAATTTACATGATATTATGACACGCCTATATTATTTTGTTTCTAAGAAATGAGATAACAATAAAAGGTATTTTCAGTATTAAATATTATTTTACTAAATGAGTAATTAAAATATACCTGTCTTGTATAGAAGTATAGCATAATGTTTGGTCACGTATGAGAACAGATATTTTAAACTAAGATAAAACAACTGCAAGTTACTTAAGCTGTATACTATACTCCAATTGTAATCCTTATTAGGGGTTGTTTTTGTTACCTATAGGCAGGAAACCCACCCTGAGCCGATGGCTTGATGAGTAAAAGTGGGTGCCCCAAGGGAGCTCCCTAGGACACAGGCATTAACCGACACAAACGACCCTTCCAAAGGTAATCCCGGGCGGGGCCTTAGTTAACTCGACCGCAGGGCTTTTAAGATCCCTGAGGCACTTCATCACTGCAGCCTCGTCCCCTTTCGGCCTGGAACTTTCTCAATTGGATGCAAATAAATTACCTTTTATTATTGGGTTAGCAAGATTTAAGTATTTTTATTTGTTTATATAGATAATTTAAATTTCTTTTTTAAAATGCACGGTACAAAAACATTCTCTTTAACGTAAAGCTGTGGTCGAGGTAGATTCTCATTATTCTTAGCAATTTGCATCAATAAGGGCCACTATTCAGTTCAGGACCTGACCTTGAACTGATGTCAATAATAACAGTATCTCGTGTAAACAATCAAAGCTTATTTGCATTGCTAAATAGATAATATAATCCAGTAGCGGATCCGTGAGAATAGAGAGAGGGAAAATTTCCCTCTAAGAGCCACTGAGAAAAAAAAATACTAAATTTGCCTGAGTTTAACATCCACAAATTTAATAAACCTTTTTTAATATTTTTTTAACAAAAAAAAACTTGAACCTGTTAAATAGAATCCAATAATAAATTTTCGAAGGGAATTATATAATCTTCATCGTAATTACGTTTTTTATTAAATGAATTAGATTGTTAAACCTCTTTCTTTCTATTATCTTTTATACCTGATGAAAACTTAAAACCTATATATATATGTGTGTGTGTGTATATGGTTCTTATCTCAAGTCACTGGACGAAAATTACTGATATTTCCTTTTAATCCTTCCTGAATCAGGATATGACAACACAATCATATACTTCTACATCATTCTGTTCATATTCCCTTATAACCTTCACCTTTTAAAAGCCGGGAATGGTTTTGGTTGAGTACTTTGTAAAGAAATGCTGTTTCTTGTCCATTTTTGTGTATTTTGGTGATGTCATAGGATCACGCTTAATCACCTGATTTTTCCCCCAATAAAATATACGTTTATTAGAGGCTGGGTCTCCCGACTCCAAGATCAATTCATTAATCCAATCAATAAATATTTACTAAAAATTAAAATTAGTTGAGACCTTAGAAGAAGAATACATATAACATTTGAAAAGTACCAAATACATTTATGACATATTCCCGGTGTACTCTAAGGATATCTTAAATTCTGTCCTCACTTCAATGGTTCCTTATAAAAAACTACCTCTGTATCCTTTCCTCACTATCATTGATAGTGATCATTATCATTGCATCTCAATCACTAAATTTGAATACTATGTTTATGAGCCTAGGACTAGTTATCAAAAAGCTTTTTTACAATACAGTAGAGGCGTTATCAGTTATCGAGGAACGGTAAGCACATTTTGATAAAATGATCTATCGTTTTTCTTATCTTGAATCATAGCTTCTTAATATCCAAGATGTATCAATCTTTTTGCAGTGCTCTTGGGATTTTCTTCGTCCTCACTATATATAACTCTTTTTAGAGAAGAAGAAGGCATTTTTCAGACTCTAGTGGTATACCTTAAATGCATTTTACGATGCAATTAGTAATCTAATTCCACATAACATAGTTTAATTCAGTTTATAAGAAGAACCAGGCCCTTGGAACAATTCAGTATGAATAAACGTCAAAAATCCTCATTTTGTGCGATTTTTTCAGTACACTTACTAATAAAAAAAAGTAATATCTATGAATCTTAAGATTTTCTTGAGCTTTTGAGCATAACCCACACTTATTTTATTTATAGTAATTGAATTAGCTATGAGGCAGAGATTAAGCTTTAGTCATATAATTTGTTTTCACAATTTTTATCAAACTAGGTTTTGAAATGTTTGTTATCGTTGATTTAGACTCGATCTTTGCCCATTTTGTAGCATTTACTTCGGAGATTATAAATGTTTTTGCTGAGTAAAAGGCTTATATGATGCTTTATCATTCGAAAAAAATATGGGATAGTGAGAATTTAAAACGAAAGATAGAATTTGGTCTGTAGTGCAAATGGAAAGTAAGAACACGCCTAAAGTAAACCTAATTAAATTTACAAATTTTCAATAAAAATGGCAAACTAATCTCTTATGTCTCTTATACCCAACTAATCCTATTGCTATAAACAAAATGAAACGAGGTCCAAAATTGAAATCATAGGTGTTATATATTTTTTAGTATATGCAATCTACGTACGTATGCATTTATACTACTGTTATGTGTTTCCCCCTTGAACAAGGATATCATTAAAGCTATTTTTCTATAAGCAAAATACATAAAGAAAAAGAAGGAAAATCCTGATGAATGAACGGTTATGCGAGAAGTGGCACATGCGACTTGTTCAAGATCTGTAACCTTAGGAGTTGACGTGAGGAGGAGAGATGGTTAGGGTTGACAAACGATCTCCCGCATAATGGTGTGTGGTCACCAGGGATCGGCTGAGCAGGGCTTGGGCTTCGGTGATGGATTAAACAGCCTATCCTATTTCTGCTCGGCTTCTTCATACCCTTCTAGGACACCTA
Organism: Halyomorpha halys; assembly: GCF_000696795.3. NCBI lineage: Eukaryota > Metazoa > Arthropoda > Insecta > Hemiptera > Pentatomidae > Halyomorpha > Halyomorpha halys. The sequence continues at coordinate 1,524,619 of NW_027105704.1, forward strand.
GATTATCAAAAATAAGACACTCTTACTGGGATGAATTATATTTTTCCGATTTAAGTTTTTAAGTTCTTTTAATTGTGAGATAACAAATGTAATGAAATAAATGAAGAAGTATAATTTGTGTTTTAAAAGTAATGCTCATTAGTAAAGGGTATTGTTTTAGTATACAGTGTCTTTCAGAGTTGTTTCTTAACTAAAAATATAAATTAAGAATCTCAAAACAAGAAAAACATTCCCTATAGACATATTTTTGAAGAGTGTACTCACTATTTGCCAACAATAAACAGGATAGGACTGACCCCAAATTTATCCGAAACTATCGCAGATGAGGAAGCTAAAATTACACGAGTGTTTGAATTTTTAAAAGCACATCGCCTTCTTTATAAATTATAACTCCTTTTCAATTTTTATTTATTTTTTTTTATTTTATTTTTTTTAATTATTATTTTTTTAAATTTTTATATTTTTTATTAATTTATTTATTTATTACTTTTATCATGCCATAGGCGTTGATGACCAGAGGGTTTTACGCCTTGTAGCAACAATCAACAACAACAACATTCCCTATAGAGTTATGCCCGTTAACGTCTTGTTTAAAAGATATTTATGTCTAAAGATATTTATTGTTTTTAATTACTGTTTCAATTGCTTTACTAATGAAATTTAAACAGTAAAATTTATATTAAATGTTCAAACAGATCAAGACAGGCTTGGCATCTAATTTTCGTAGCAGTCTTAACTGAGCGGGGCTCTCTAAATCTTACACCACTTGATATTTTTTGTTTGAAATGCCATTAACCAAAGGTATTTGCAAGCCGGCTAATAAAGGGCCGTCAGTAATTCTTTACGGATAAGGATACACCGTGAATAACTCCTGAACAAAGCGTGAACAGACATACCTTCATAGGGCATATTTTTCTTGTTTTGAGATCCTTAATTCATATTATCGGTTAGAGAACTGAACCAAGATAGAATTAAGATACTTTTCAGTAAGAAATTCAATTATTCATTTTCTCTTTTAAAAAAACGCGAAAGTGAGAGAAAAATATAGGTTTTTTCCATTAAAATTTTCTTTTGTATCGAGATGATTTCAGGCAGGCTGTGTGTAGTTTAGGATTACACATTTATTTATATTGCTACTCCTATCTAGTTTTAATGGTAACCTCTGTTTCAACGACTAAAATTTTTTTAATAATTTAATGGTGTTTTTTTTTCTTTAATAAATCCACACTGTTTTCAGAAGTAAAGTTTTCACTTTGACATCATGCCGCTCTATGACCACACCGCTCATTATTTTATCTTATTATTTTCAATATAATTTTGTTTTATTCTATTTTATGGTAGAAATAATTTAGGAACCAAGTGGAATTTTTTTAATAAAACATTCATGTATAAAAAAAAAATCAGCTTTTTTAACGTGGATTGCAGTTCGAACTTTGTTATCATACAAATGCTGAGTCTTTATAAAATGATATTTTGAGCGCTAAATACATAATCTTTTTTTGAAGTCTATATTCGAAATAGTTCTTCAAGGATCATAAAAAATGCTGAAAACGGACAGATTATATGTTCACTACATCTCAAGGAATGGTTTAATATAGAGGTCACAGCTTGGTTGTCCTTGGGACGCCATTACAATATGCCCAGATTATGCTGGATTCACAGATGTATATTTTGGGTGTGTAAACACTGTGTGGGCTGGTCGATAAATGAGGAATAAAATGAATAATTAAATTATAAATGAATTGTACAATAAATAAAAGAATTTCTAAAGTAAAAAAAAAACTATATTTAATAGAAGGAAGTCCATTATAAGACAGTAATAATAAGATGAAAATTATAAATCAATAATTGAATAAAATACATGAAATTCTTTTTAAGAAGATTGATTGAAATAATGAGAAATAAATTAAACCAAGAAGAAGATCAAAAATATGAGATAAAATTTATCTTGATAATTATAACTAACCTTGATAAGAATTTTAATAATAAAATAATGAGTAACTTTAACAAAAATATAGTTGGAATAAAGAAATTAAATACCTCACCTGAGTGTGGGAAAGGTTACAAATATTATTGTGATAAATTGTAATAGAGGTTGACTGTGATACAAAGTTTTAATTTTTAGTTTAATGTAAGGAATTGACAAATTAGGTAATTAGACATAAACTAAGAATTGCTTATTAACAAAATTATATGATTCCCTAATGTTTTAATGTCTCATAGGGCAATTCGTGGGCGTAAAGTAATGACCTGGGCAGAGTGCATTAAGCTGTTTTTCTAAATGATGTTATTCTAAAATTGTTTTAAGATATTATAATTTATTAATAATATTGTTATTTGTTTAAAATTCTTAAAGATCATATGGATAAAGCTGTTTGTGTTTGATTTACTTGAGGATATCCGAATTGGCCGAAACGTCGGTTGCTTATAAAGCGATAAAAATTGTTTTGAGACTAAAATTAGATAAAATTTATCTATTTAAACAATAATAACCGGTCTCAAGAAAATTTGAAGATTATATATGAAATAAAGAAGATAAAAAATTAACTAGTAAATTGGATACAAGCCTCTACAAAATAAAAACCTAAGCTAAAGAGCTCTTGAAAGATGAAACATTAATAAATTAAAAACATTATGGTATAACAAGACAAATTACTTGAAATGAATCGTCTAGTAATTTGTTACTGGTTAATAAATAAATTAATGAAATTCAATTACTATTATTAAAGATATGGGACTAAAGGAATAATATAATGTGAAAATGGCTGTGGTGAAAAACTTTAGGAATCAGATCCCTTTAGAATAATCATAAGGTAATTTTAATTATACAACATATATTGGTCAAAACAGTGTGGGCACACTTAATTGTAACTTATATTAATCGTATATAACTAATTTTAGATGCAGAGATAAATAAAAATTAAACTAATTGACAAAAAACAAAACAAAAAGGTAGTTAGTTACATCTGAACTGTTACAATGTCGGAATAGATTGGTGAAGTAAAAGGCAGTTAAATAGAAGGGTTTTAAAAGAGAGAAGAGTTGGTACATGGCATATGTTAAAGGGAAAGGAGTTCCAGTGATATGCAACTCGGGTAAAAAATGATTTATCAAACCCAGAAGTGATTTATCGAACTGTAGATTGATTAGCGGAATAATAATCAGGTGGTTGCACTTGATGTAGACGGTAGACAGATGTAGAGATGATACAGATAAAGATGATAATGAACTGTAGATAACCTGTAGGTGGAAGAATATATCTAAATAACATTAAGTAAATTTCATTAAGCTTACGAAGCATCAATGAAAGAAATCGAGTTACTTATGTTTTAACAGTAACTAATAGTTTTTAAAAGATTAAAAATCTATACAAAAAAAGATTTTTTTTTTGGTTGCTGCCACAAGAAATCAACTCCGATTCGTCAGGATTATAGTAACTAGAATTAGAAATTCCAAACATGTAATTTTAAACATGAACAGATTGTAAGCTTTTCGGTTTTAAAATAAATATATACATGTTTAATCAATTTATCGGCCATTTATGAAAGATTGTAAATAACTCATTATAATTTTAAAAGAATTATTCACAATAACCAATTTCAAAAATGAAGGAGAGAAAAGTCTCCAAGTAAGTTAAGAGAAATTATTTCCAAGATATTATTATATTGAGATGAAAACAATAAATTATATAAGCCCATATTTTAACTTTCATTGGTGAAAGGAGATTCTCCTCAAAAATTAAAACATGAGCGATGACTTCCAGGAAAGAATAAAAGTGAACCACCGCTGTATAGAGATAATTAAAGGAATTCTCGACAGAGGCAATGCGAGAGAAAATTAAATCTCTGCTAAGTAATATCCTTCATCCTTATATAAATTAATCCTTTATCCATGTTTATGTATAAATATTTATTTATATATAATTTTTTTTAAATTTATATATAAACATTTATAACATGTGTTAAACTGAAACAAAAACTTTCTTAAAAAAGGGAAAGTGGAATGCACAAGTTCAACTTAAAGACTGTTTTATTTCTCTTTTTAATTCTCCGTATACACATTATAGCATTATTGATAGAATGTATTATAATATTAACACACACACACTCTGTATATAACTATAACAATGTTACGTACACGTGTGTGTATATGTGTGTATGTATGTATTTATACAAAAAAAAGGCATACGACACCCAACAACTGACGGCTATTCTTTCGCACTTAATAATAATAATATTCTTTATTTATTCTGGGATTGATCGATTTAGAATAATTTATAGGGGTCAAAATTAGGCTTTAAAGCCTTAGAGTAAAGTACAAAATAAAAATTAAATTATAAAACGTCATAAAATATAATAGAATTTGAATATGAATATAATATAAAAATGGACAACAGTAATTAACAGAATATATAAAATAAGATTTAAACATGTAAAATAAAACCATATGTCATATCATAAAATATAAGATGACTAACTTCTTATAATAACAACTAAAAACTTATTATTTTTTTTTTCTTACCGCACAAGTTTATTTACAAACTAGTATGATGAATAAAAACTTAATATTTAGAATACATCTAAATACATACAATATGTACAAACAAATGCCCTTCCTTTGCAACATGGTCTCATAAAAGAGTGGGCTGGATCCGCTGAAAGTTGGAGTCTCAATAATGGCCAAGGAGCAGCTTTCTATACCGCGTACTAAAACAATGTTTATATATTTTACAAATCATTTAGTTTACAAGGAAAAATATCTTTTTTATATACAGACCTATATATAAATATGTGATCCAGCATAAACAATTGTAACATAATAATTAGATGTTATTTATAAAAAAAACATACCTGGACTATTATCTGATGAAAGGTCGTCCAGGGATTCAACAATGAAGAGGAAATCTGGAGGTTATAAATAACTCGGGTTGCTATCAGGGTGCTTTTTGAGGGATGTAAGACAAAGTAGGATTTGTGGGCGAAATAATAGAATAGTTGTTGGAGGTGGAAACAAGGGATAGGATGTTTGGCATTCCTATCGTTAGTGCTTGCATTATAATCATATGCAGCAATGAAGTGTGGTACGAGGGCTTAGAACAAAGGATCAAGGAGGTTATAAGAAAAGTATTACTAGGAGGACAGCATACAGCTGAAAATGTTACATGGAAAGGTCGAGTTGAAATGGTTAATGAGGTTTATTAGATAGCAACAGTTAGATTAGGTGGAATAAGGGAATGGGATAAGGAATTTTGTGTCGTCCGGGTGTTTTGATCCATAAGTGATGTATTCAGGTTTGAAAAAAGTCCTTTGTGTGAAATGTGTTTCGGTCAGTAGGGCTATGTCAATGTGTTTATCATGTAGGAAGTCAATTTCGTCACAGTTATTTTGTATCCCATAGGAATTTCATAACTCGCCAGATAAGGGGCTTTGAGAGTTTTTCGAAGTAGCTGGACGAGATGGAACTGGTGGTGGTAATTTTACTTGTGTGGGTACCTACCCTAACACCTGTTGAGGTGCGTTTTGATGGCGTAGAGTTTGAGGGTGAAGATAAGCGGTCATGTGCTCAGGTTGAGAAGTCTGAGGCGTCTGACGTCGAGACTAGTTATTTTTTATTGTGATCTCGGAGTATGTCTAGCTTGATGATAAGTAGTCGAGATTGCCTTTTATTTTAATTTAGTCCATATAAAATATTTTATTTTTATCCTAAATAGGTTCAATTAAATTTTGTATGGCGTTGCGGAACACATACGCTTTATCATCATCAGGCTCAAAGTGCATAACTAATGACATATTAATTTTAGTTTAAAAAAATAGTCCCCTAAAAAAAGTTAATAGATTTATAGAATTAATATATGAATAGTCTTAACTTAAAAAACTTAAGTAAATTGAACAAATATGATTTTCTTTCTCAGAATGGAATTATTCCGTCAATAATTAAACCTTAGGCCCCAAAATAAAATTTAAAAAAAAAAATTACATTGTTCTAAATGAAATTTGAAAACTGCATTAATTTTGTTATATATTTTTTGAAAAAAAAAATGATTTTTGTGGCTAGTCTATTTTTTTATATCAACCAAATATATGTTTAAACTTATAATTAAAATTAAACGATCTGTAAGTTGCCATTTTGCATAATTCGCAATCATACATCATACATCATTAGCAACTATTTCGTTTGCAGTGTGGATATTATAATATTTTATTTGAAAACCATAAATTACAAAAGAAAAAAAATGATAAACTTGAGTTGATCTCTTAGTTATTTGAGACTCAAAGCAAGAACAATTGCCTCCAGGCAAACATAAATTCAAGCATCGTTCCTCGTTCTGTGGATAGGAAAACTCCATTTAGCAGTTTTCGACAACAAAGGACGAGTCGTTTTATCTCTGAGCCAGTGGCTGTTAATTACCAGATTTAATCAGACCAATCATTAATCAATGTCTATTACGACCATTATCTCCAATCACCAGAACTAGAGGGGCCGATTTATTTTAAGCTTCACTCGGGGAACGTTTCCAAGTTTTACCAATTTTTCTTTATCTGCTTAACATTTAATCCATGAGGGTATAAAACAGTAACCAAAGTTTCAAAATCGTTCGCTTAAACTTTACTATTTTTTCTCCATTTAATAAATAGATTATATATACAAATACATTCATGGTTAAAAGATAATTTATAAATACATCAGGGTTTATATGAAGTTACATTTTTTGTTTTCAATACAATTAGAATGTACCTCACTGACAGAGCCTTTAAAGTAAATCATAACCTAGCCTACTCATCTCTCTTTTCTCAACCCGCCGGTGTTCCTCAAGGTAGTATTTTAGGTCCCATTCTTTATACGGTTTATACAACTGACATCCCAACCCACCCTAATACAGTCCTAACAACATACGCTGATGACACATGTATACTTTCTGTAAACAACGACCCAACTAAAATGCATCAAAAACACTACAGGCACACATAACATCTATTGAAGAATGGTGTAAAAACTGGAGAATCAAAATAAATCCTGACAAATCCCACCAGATCACCTTTACTCTCCGTCGTAAACCTCTGCCCTCCTGTCCTACAGTATCCTTTCTAAATACTCCACTAACGCCTGTTGAACAGATTCGATACTTAGGTCTCCATCTTGACAAGAGACTTACTTGGAATCCACACACAAGACTGAAACGACAAGAAACTGCTCATAGATTCCGATTGCTACAACACTTACTTCACAAATGCTCTAAACTTCCCATTCACTACAAAAAATTAGTATACACTACAATAATCAGACCAATTTGGACATATGGAATCGAGCTCTGGGGCTCCACCAAAACATCAAATTCTTCCCGCATCCAATCGTTACAATCCAAATTCCTACGTAAAATCCTTGAGACTCCTTATTACGTTACAAATAAACTCATTCACAAAGACCTTCACATCCCATTCGTTGCGGATTTGACCCAAAACAGATATGCGTCTTTTCACTCCATACTCCTTAACCATCCTAACCCATTAATTCTTAATCTTTCATCCTTAACAATCCCTGATAATCCTCCGAGGCGTCTGAAAAGAAGATGCCACGGGACCTTCTAATTTAAATTAATGTTTGAAGTACAACCAATGGGTGATTCCTTCCCAAGATTTTCAAGTGTATATGAAACATATAACATATTTACCTATTGTATTATTTTGTACAGTTGTTAATTACATTAAATAAATAAAAATATAAATGCAGTTGAAAAAAATGACGATAGTATTTTATTTAATCGAAATAAGTCATACACTACCACATATCCAAATACAATTTAAATACAGGTAAATCAACTCATTGTCTAAATTTTTATGTTTTTCATCCTTATTAACTATGTTAGATTTTAATATGACATCTTAAATGCGTTACGACGTATTAGTTTTCGAAATTGTATAATAAAAAAAAAGGAGGTTTTTATTATGAGGAGAACTGTTGCATTTTTGATATATTTTAAGTAAAAATAACATAACTGCCAGTTTTCACCATATCACAATTATTTTTCAGAAACAATTTCATAACAAACTGAAAATGAACTGCAATACAGGGATTTTGATAAAGTTGAACTCATTATCAGCTCAAAGTTTGGGTTGATAAATATTTTGTTGAAAAAAAAACGAAAACTACTTCAGAAACCAAAATATCTTTTTGTTTGGTATTTCTTTAAGTATGAAAAAATATACTTGCAATAAAACCAACGTTTCACCAGCACGATTGACTGACAGTATATATAATTTAGCTGGAAAAAATAAAAAAATATATGTTAGCTATCCAACATGAAATGCTAAAATAAAACAATTAAGTTCGTAGATTTAATTTAATTTTGATTGATGAAATGATGTTATTATAGGCAAGCAGATATTGATGATGTTGAATGCGAACTGCGTGGAAGAAAATAAAATATATAGGAGTAACTCAGGCTATTCAACCTATGATTGAAAGTAGAGAATTCAGCTCTCCTATTTCTGTATCCTTTATTTTTACTTTTGCCGGAGGGAGGCTTCCAGCACTACCCTTCTTCCAGCCCTACATTCTATACACATTGGACAACAAACAAAAATCTCGGAATGAAAGAAACCTGCAGTCTCAGTGCAGGGAGCACTTGAATTAAACTCTAGTTCCTACCGACTGAGATCAGGTTCAGAAAGCAATGGTGACAATGGAAACAGATTATTAACACAATCACGGAAACAGGTTATTTTAAAATAATTATGATTATTACCAATTTATTTTTACTCTTAACAACGTTACGATAATTAATTCAGTTATACTTAACAGTTATATTGCCTATTATATGGTAATTTAAAATAAAAACTTATACAGCTTCGACCAATATTTGAGAGAAAGTACAATTTCTTTAACAAAGGTTGTGTAAGGTGGTTTGTTCGAGCTCAATCGCCAGGTTTTACTCTCAGTTAAGGATACCACTTTATAGAGGCTGAGTGGGGCCCCTAGAGGGCTCCCGAACAAACAGCTTTGACTCACGGTTTCAGTTGAAGAATTGGATGCTGGATTCCAACCCGAGCACGTTATGTTAGTTGCACAGGGGATAAAAATGATAGATAAGTTATAATATAAATGTAAGGACGTGACGGCCGTACGGGTTGGGGCGCAGGTCCCATTGCGCTCGGTTCGGAACGTTGTGGGTTCGATTCCCACCTAGGACAGTTAAACATTCATTTTTCGTTGGTCCGTTTTTGTTTTAATTTTTAAGTAATGTTTTAATAATGAAGTAAGTATGAATTTAAAAAAATACTAATGTAATTTTGTAATGAGATACAATTCATGTTTTAATGGTATTATATAAAATTATACAACTATTTCTCTATTCAGAATCAAATTAATCATCACAATTAATGATTTTATTAAAATCAATCTTTGAATGTTATTTTCATCCTCTACTATAAAAATTTGGATGAATTTTGTTTTACCTTTTTATATTTTTCATCTACAAAGCAGATTTAATTTATAACAATTTATACATTTATAAAAATATAAAAATTATATTGTATTTGTTAATATTTATAAACTATCCAAATTTATTCGTTTTCCCCTAGGTGTTCTGTTGAGCATTACTGGTACATTTGATATCAACTAAATGTTAGTTCTAGTTATAAAGACTCTTAAAGTAGTGCTTTCGCAAAACATTTAAGCTGTATTGACCTTATTACTAAAACAAAATACCAGCTTTACGTTTATCCATTTTCATTTTATTTTTATTGCGATTCGGATTCCTAACAGAAAAGGAAAACATTCAAGTTCAGTTTTTATTGAGGAGATTCTAAATTATAGCATAATAAATCTTTAGCCGTAGCATAATAGTAATAACTATACACAATGTTGCTTAAGTTTAACATGTTACAATTGTTTTTATTGGATTTAAAAGGGCTTTCAAGCAGCTAAACAAGGACAAATTTTGTTGTCGATAATTTTTACTTTTAATGAAATATCGATGTTTTAATAAATCTATTTATATCTATACGTATTTGTGTATGTTAATTTATATTTCTAATCTACTTTCAAGAAATTTTTAGAATTACTCTTGAAAGTTGTGTGGAAGAGAGAGAGAATTCTACTCCCAAAAAGTACCTTGTAGATAATGTTTACGTGAACTACTAAAGTAAAATTGTTTTCTAGAAAAGCTTTTTCTTACTGGAGCTTTTAAAGCCCACGTTCATTTTCAGCCATATAAGGCCCAGCTTACTTTTCTTGATCTTGTGTTTTCCTCAAAAGCACATCTTTCCTTATTGCCAGAAATATAACTAATATATTTGTTTTTTATTTATTATTATTATTATTGTTTTAATAAGTAATTTTAAGTTTCATATATTTATACCCGAAATATCTCTGCTCGAGACCTGAAATCTAATAATGCTTCATCTTTTTTTTAATGTTACAATCAAATGTGGTATTTAATATGACCTTGCAAGAATAAACGTGATAAAGATATCTTAGAGATGAGCAAGTTCCGGTAGGGCATCCAATAGTCAATCAGAAATTGGAGCGACTTGTCAATATCTGAACAGCATATTATTAACAGTAATTGAATAGTCAGAATTATTTCACTACATTAGCGGGTAAACAATAATCATTTTCTAGCCAGTTAATTACCTCACTATCTGCCTGGTTCAATTGTTAGCCATATAATTCCTACTTAACAATGAAATCCAATTAAATAATTAGGTTCTGCATTTGAATGCGGAGGATGTTCAATCATTCTCATTTACCCTTTCATAGCTGAACAATAAAATATCGTTGCCAAATTAGCCAAATCATACCTATATCATGTTTCATATCATATTACGTATTTCATGTAACATATATCATATAACAGTTGAAAAAACTGATTGACTTTTATTATAAAAAAAAAATTAGTTAAATTAAGAATAAAACGACTAACCTAGAATCCTCACACAAGACTGAAAAGACAGGAAACTGCACGTCGATTTCGACTATTACAGCACTTACTAGACAAACGGTCCAAACTTCCAATTCATTACAAAAGACATTGATTTACATGACAATTATAAGGCCTATCTGGACATACGGTGTTGAGCTTTGGGGCTCCACTAAACCTTCGAATTCCTCTCGTATCCAATCCTTACAATCCAAAATCCTTCGTAAAATCCTAAATGCTTCCTACTTTGTCTCAAATAAAATCATCCACAAAGACCTTAATGTTCCATTTGTAACCGATCTATCCCGAACCAGATATCAATCCTTCCATCACAAACGCCCTAATCACTCAAACCATTAGTTTCTAATCTTGCTTCCTCTTTTATTCCGGACAATCCTCCGAGGCGTCTGAAAAGAAGATGGCCTCGAAACCTTATATTGTAAAAATGTTTTTAGAGTGCTACCATTGGGTAGTTTCTCTACATGCTTGTACCATACCATTATGATTTCCTCAAATTTACTTGATGTATTTATGTACAGTTGTAAACATCAATAAATAATTTTTAAAAAAATTAAGAATGAAATACTTCCTACAAAATATGAAGAATTATCTTAGAGCTAAATTACCTTAGGTGAGTTTCTTTATGATCAGCTTAAATCCTAAATAAATGTCAGAGAGAGGGGATGATAAGTATGGTCTCATGAGCGACTAAAAGAACCAATAATATTTAAGGTTACCGATAGAGAAGAAGACGGATTGGCTTATATGCATGGTTTAGGGAGGTACTTTTGTCCAGAAAGATACCTTATTGAGAAAAGAAGATAGGGCAGAAAAAAAGACAGTGAATGAAGAATATGGTGTGGTCTATGTAGTAAACGATATATAAATTATTAATTTTATTTTTTATAAGAAATATAGGTATCTGGTAACACTGGGAGGAGGTTACACAGACGATTTAAATGAATTAATTGAAGCTTGATTTATATGTTTGTATAATAAAGGTTATTAAATTGGTATATTATAGTTAATTTAATTGATTCAATTCAGTGGTTTTTATTTAAAAGAAATCCTACAGTCTAGAAGGAAAAGTGTGATATTCTACGAAATCTTTTTGATTCTGTGAGAATTAGCTCAGAAATGTGTTACATATAAAATTGCTAGACGAATCCCTGTATTTAGAGGAATGATCCTTTCTTTTTTTTTTTTTTTCTGACCTCCTAGAGAAAAAATAAAAACAAACAAATAAATATATACAAATGAAAATATATGTACATATAATTGGCAAACTAAAACATCTTGAAATGACCCTTTCTGCATATGGGTGGAAAATATAAGAACCTGCCTCCCAGTGATCCCAACTTAACCAGTACGGGTCTAGATGTCGACTATTTGTACAATTTAGGATAACATCATTGATATGAGAATATAGTTCAGAACAATAGTGGTTGAAGATTGTTTATAATAATAGTTTTGTGTTAACTTCCATAACATTTGTGAAAAGACTAAGATATATTGTTGCGCTGTTATGGGATTTTACTTATCACCTTTCAAGAGAATATCTTTTCAGAATAAATTTTTAAAATGTTAAAAACTGTCTAATATCATTTAAGAACTGAAAAACAGTGAATAAATATTAAAAAAAAGTTTGCAATACTATATAAAAATTTTATACTGGCGATAATTAGCGCATTTAAGAGTAAAATTCGTAGAATTAAATTATTTACTCGATTATACTGGTAATAATGGCATTGTTTTTTTCCTGTGTTCACTAAGCTCTAAAAAAATAAACATACATAAACATCTACGTCCTATGCACCAGAGAGTATGATATTTCAAGGTCTCCAATGTTAGACTAAAATTTCTAAACAAAATTAATTACATTAAAAATTCTCTAAATTAAAAGATTAGATACTATTAAAGAAAAAATCTATCACAGCAGCCTTGACCTGACCTCTGAGGGTTTTTATTGGATGGGGCTATTTCCGTCTTACTGTTTGTTTAAACGGGCTTTATCTTACTGAAATAAAATTATAGACCTCTTTCCTACAACCCAAAACAAACCTAATACAAAAAAGCTTTGCCCCGAGAAAGAATTCAATTTAAACTGAAACACTAACAAGGGCGGTCCTGAATGAACTAATTGAGCTTAGAATGCCCAAAGAAGGGAGGGGCCATCATCCTACCGAGGGTTCCGAAACTAATTCTTTTTTCGTTGAAATCAGAATAATGTATAAAAGGAGAATTTCTTTTGTAACTGTTTGTTCTCAAAATGAAATTTCTACTTCCCCAGCGTTTTATTCGAAAAACCTCACATCTTCCTATTTAAAGTAGAGGCAATCAACACTAAGCTATTAGGCCAGTAACACAAGCAGCTTGATATCACAGAAATATAATTCTACATACAGAACATTTATTACTAGAAAATATTTAAAAATTTGTCTATATGTAAATTTAAACGTTTCGCTGGCCTTATGAGGAATTAACATTTCCAGTTGTTCTTTGGGCTACTAGTTTATAGAAAACCCAGAAAAGGTATTTGTACTATACCAATTCACCTAATTATTAGGTTATGGTATTCATTCGACGAAGAATTTAATGTTTCTTATACTATATCTGTTTCGTTAGGATTCACCGTTTAGAAGTCATTAGCGAAAATAAAAAAAAAAATGTCCAACTTTTTTATAGTATTAAATTAATTAGCTGATTAGTAAGAGTTTTAGAACCACTAGTAATGCGCTTCTGTCTGAAGTGTCATACAAATTAAATAAAAAAAAAAAATACGAGCTAAAGACGAATGGTTACTACAACATGGTGGTTACAACAATGGTAACAACCGGTAAGTTGTTTGCTCAAGCTAACTCTTGGAATTAACTATTATCTGAAATGAGCAACTAACATTTAGTTAGGAAGCGATAGGCCTTAGCTATAACAGATATTTAGTTAGTTCTATCTTTAGTTTGTACACAAAATAATATTATTATACAAAATCCAAGTACAGGCTTCATTCAAACTTTTCTTATTTCTGACATATGCCCATGTTTATGTTTTCTCAGGTTAATCAGTTAATTTCAGAGGTGCTGAGTTTGAAAAAAACAATCAATATCAGATAACGCGATTGTGCATAGATTTATTTTAACTTTTCGGAATTCAAGCATATTAGGATCCCTTTTTATGTTTACGGAGGTGCTGAAAATGAAAATGAAATCGATTGTGTAATTGTGTGCTTGGGATTCGATTTGTTTTTACTTTAACGCAAATAAAATCGATGTCAGCCCTCTCCCCCCCCTTAAAACATATATAGGGACCCCACTATGTTAGAAATACGAAATGTTGAAATAAATCGATACCCAGTCGCTCGATCATAAAATCGATTTTTTTTTACTCCTTCGAAATTTTGTAAAGGGGCTAATATGTTGCGGTAATCACTAATAGAGTTTAAGAATTAGTTATCCAAAAATCTGGAACTAATTAAGTTATTAACTGTTAGCCATTGCTAAATCTTACAGTTGAAAATGACAACTAACAACTAATTTATTTGTTTAGATTTAGCGGTAGCTAACAGGAAATTTTTTCCAATTATTAGAATTAGTTCCAATTTTTTAGGGGAACTAATTTTTACAACTATTTAGCTATTAGTTTGTCCTTAGTTAACTAAATACGAGGGCTGTCCAGAAAGTAACAGATGTTTTGGCTTATCATGGCGATGGATGTGGATAGAGCCGCGATCTTGGTGTCTGAACGTTCCTACATTCAGTACGTATCCAGCTGTTGTAGCGTGAGGACTTGTGAAGTGCGGTCTGTGATTCTGTTTTTGTTGGCTAGAAACAACATGCTAATTAAAATTTATCGTCAGCTTTGTGATGTTTAAGGGCAGGGGATAATGAGTGAAAGCTGATTGAGGCAATGGTGGATTGATTTTAATAATAGACGTACCAGTCTTCACGACGAGTACGCAGTGATAGGCCTAGCCTTGTGACTGATGACCTAGAAAACGGTCGTTTTACGATTACGGAACTGTCGGAACATTTTCCCTAAATTTTACGGAGTTTGGTGCGTCAAATTGTGGTGGAGAAGTTTGGTTACCACTAATTTTGTGAAGAAACAGAAACTGGCTGCAGCATTGACTTTTCTCCAAGAATATATTGTTACCTCGTTTTTTATTGTTACTATATTTTACTTAGGTGAGCTCCAAGGGAAATCAACAAACACACTTTAAACAAAAACACCTTTTTATTGTAAATACAAGAAAATAAAATCATGGTAAAAATAAACATGCTTCCTTATACATGAAAGTAACCTAACCTAAGAAACAAATATGAACTAATATATTAATAACTACTATAGGGCGTGCACGATTAATCAAGGAAAAATTATGTACTATTTACAAAATCAAATGAAACACTACCTTAACTGTCCATGCTTTACTAGTAATGTTTTTAATAAACCTGGCCAGGAATAAATAAAGCGGTTAGTCTACTTCATGCAGCTGCCCACGTCGGTTTCTCATTGATGTTGGTGCTGTATAATATAATTATACTTTTTCTGTAAAGACTGGTGCACTGAGGTAACCTAATCATTAGCACGTGGTACTCATACTGCTATTTTACAGGGACGACCTCAGCGCTACCTGTCGAAAAGTTATCGTTGCAACAGCTAGGTTTGAGACACCTGTTATTATCTAAGATCGGTAGGCGCCCACCGCAACAAATACATCAAATATGTATATATTTGTTTCTTTGGGCAATAGTTTGATTCTTTATAATAGTTTTCTTATTTTTATTATTCACCTAATATGATTCTCAAAAGGGAATGTAATAGTAATATAACATTCTTCATTAAATAATAGAAATCACTTATTTATAAACAACATTCGATTTTTCTGTTACGGTCATTACTGTAATAATCTTTTTCTTTACTTGGCTCTTTAATGTCCCTGTACTTAAATACCTTATAAAATATGCTGTTAATATCTTAGGCTATAAAAGTTAAAATAAACTATAAATTGGAGAGCCTAATAACAACAAGGGTGATTCCTGAGTACCATTAAAACTATAAAAATGTAGCAGTTTTATTGAAGAAAACTTTATTTTCAAACTTCGTACTTATTCCAACTTTTGTATTCATTGTTATTTTATATCTTCCTTACTTCAAGATTATAATAACTCTTGTATAATTAAACTGCTTTTTCCGCCTTTTTTTATAGCCAAACAATAAAAATTATTATGGCTTGCACTTATTACAGAACGTGACTCCATCGTATTTATTCTATATTCCTGGATATCGATCAAAGTCGTGACGGTCATGAAAAAATAAAACAAGTTTTATAAAAAATGAATCTTCACTAAATTAAATTTAAGACAAGCAAATAAAGAAAAAGATATAAGAAAGAAAAAGGAAAAAGTTTCATAAATGATTTATCGGAAAAGGATTACTGAAAAATGTTTTTACTGAGTAGTAGAACTACGTTCTGGCTCAGTTCAGAAAACTGGAGATAAGATATTATATTCGCACCATATATATGAAGTAATTTATTTATTTATATCATTTTAATTAAAATGATATAAATAAATATTAAAGTCCAATAAACATCATAAACAGAGTCTTACCTGAGAAGAAATCTAAATCAAGCTTGTCTCCTTAAAGGAAAAAACAGGACTCTCAAACTCATCTATGGTATTGAAAGTCCGATGTAGTCATTATTTTTTTCAAACCTCTTTATTTTTTATATGGTTACAGAATACATAATAATATAATACAATACATTATACATATACAATTTACATTATATCTTCGTCCGATCTAGTCATTATTTTTTTTCAAACCTCTTTATTTTTCATATGGTTACAGAATACATAATAATATAATGCAATACATTATGCATATACAATTTACATTATATCTTCGTCCGATCTAGTCATTATTTTTTTCAAACCTCTTTATTTTTTATATGGTTACAGAATACATAATAATATAATACAATACATTATACATATACAGTTAAGTCAGATTTCAAATAATTATATTGAAGTTCTGTTAATGACTAACCAATGTAGTCAATATAATTATTTGAAATCTGACTCTCATCCACTGCGGGAGTAACAATGAATAATAATCTGAGAACCAGTGGCAAAAAATGTGACTTATTTCACATTGAGTATTGCGCATATAAATTTAGCATATCTACGAGCCTCAAATGAAGAACAAACGTCTGTAATCTTAACCCGTCATTGGTCGCTGCGTGAGAATTTCTCTCATGCTAATCGTTTTTTGGTCTGGGTGCTGCTAGAGAGCTAGGGAGACTGTGGTTCTCATCCTCCAGGAATCTATAGTTCATAGTCTCTTCCTAAAATAATTTAACGCGCGACTGAGGCTGCAATAAAAATATTAAAGTTGTGAGGATTTTTCTCACGCGTACCAAGTGTATTTAATCCATAATTTTTTTTCTCGATGAAAAATTAGCATAACTAGGGAAACGTAGGTTTGAAGATGCAGGAACTTCATTAGGTACGTATTTTTTACTATGAATTGTATTTTGATACTATAAGTGTATATTAGGGTGGTCCATATTACAAAAATTTCTCTTTTCATGTTTTCACATCATCACTGTGCCACACCTACCATTACTAGGAGGGGTTTTGTGCATTCTATCCCAGGAGAGTGAATTAAAAAACAAAAATGAATTGCCACTAGTGTAGAATACCAAAATATCCCAAAAGGGTGTTCCCTTCTACCAGTTGTGCACAAGAGATTTCTTCAGACTGAGCATTTTTTTTTTAAGATTAGTGTTATGTTCTTATAATATGATATATCTGTATTTTGATTATTTTTAAAACTTTGTCTATCTAAAAATATTTTATGTTTATTACTATTTTATAATTATGTTTGTTTTTTGAATTTTTTAAAACTAGTTTGCTCTTTTGTCAAAATAAATTTTGTTTTATACGTTATTTTTTAAAGTTTAAATAAATCTAATCTAAATTAAAATTTTATATTTAAAAAAATGTGTTCAAGAGCTAATAAATGTGAGAAAAAGTCTCACGCGCGGCCATCCGTGTTAAAAATCGCCAGAAGAAAAAAATGGCAGCCGAGTAAAAACAATATATTTCAAGAAACAAAGAAGAATAACACAAATGAAAAGTTCCGGTTCTTATAGGATAATTATTTGATATGGGGTTTGAGTTTTAAAGTTTATTTAATCACTAGAAAAAAAATTAAAATTACACTTGCGTTATCTTTTACAGCTTAATATTATAGAAACTATCTATTACCTAAAAGAAATTGTGAATATATTTTTCAAAAGTAGAATAAATTAGCTAAAATTTTAGATTTTAGTATAGCCCATCACAATTAACAGTACACGAAATTTCTTTTTTAAATAAAACAGCATTGTTCTTTTTAGAAAAAAAAAAAATTTTTGGGACTTAATTTCAAGAAATATTATGGAAAAAGTTATGCCAACGAAGGAGAAAATTACGAACTAATTCTAAGTGAATTAAACTAGGTTCATTTAAAGCAATTACTGACGTTCATGTTTCAAATAGTGTCTAAGACATTATTTTTCTCAATATGTTCTAATTTTGGCAATAATATTAAAATTTTGTAAAAATGTTTTTATTCTATAAATACAAAATCATTACTAATTGAATTTCAATTATGTTAATAAGATGTCAATTTTAATTATCGCTCCTAAGCAGCTTATAAACATATTTTTACAAGATTTAGGTATTTATCGGAAATTAGTCATCTTAAGAATTATTAGATAGCTCAGTAAATATTATACTTACTGTCGTATATCAGTGCTCACTTTTAAGTAATTAAAAATGACATCCTTGGTAGAAAAAACACTTTCCACGAATGTTGTCACAAAATTAAGATTTTTTGATTTTACTCCAATTTTAGCAAATTTACTATACTTTAAAAAAGTTCGTACAATATTCTTAAGATGTATTTAGTTTTCACTATATTGGCCTTGCAATGGACGAAAAATTACGTTCCTAATGTCAATCGGAACCCAAAGTACCAAGTGCGTACTCAGGATCAAAACAGAGAGGGAACAAATGAAACCAAAATTTTAAGAACAATGTTCATATAATTGTCCCTGTACTTTATAACAATTAGTATTTACTTGAAAAAATTTTTTAATTAAATTAATACTTTTTTCATTTCTAGGGAGCAGCTACCCTCCTCTGGGTACCCCCATGCAAACAACATATAAAAAAACCCAGAACTATAGAACCTTTTGCTTTTATTTGATCCTTTTTTGGATGGTTTCTTGATTTCTGTAGTGCTTAATAATAAGATAAGATTATTATTATTATTGGCGCGACAAACTGTGGAGGTCCAAGGCCTCGCGCGATGTACTTAGGAAATAAATCGTGCTTTTCATGACCTGGTTTTCAAAGGGTGGATTCATCACTCCCACGCCTTTTTTTATGAGTGCCACCCATTGGCTAACGGGCCTCACAAATGTCCGGGGGGTGGCTGTGAGTGAGTATTGTATAATTATATGCTTGAAAAAATCGCGGATAGGGCTGGGGACTCGAACTCGCAACCTTTGGGTTGGCAGACAGGAATAAGATGAGAGAGATACATTTTTCATACATGTGTGGCATTGTTCATTTTAAATGGTTAATTTTTAGCATGAAATAAGTGACTCTTTTTGTCATCCAGGAGGATTATAAAATTCTTGGTTTTGACTACTTTTTATTCGTTGTCATTGTTAAAGTTATGGAGCACCATTAATTAAGTTTCATTTTGAATAATTATTTAGATATTTATAAATTAAATATAATTTTTGGCATCTAATT
>NW_027105704.1:1544393-1557645 GCF_000696795.3 Halyomorpha halys
TCCAGTGGGAAAGTATTTTGGAGGTCAACAAATCTGTTCATATAGATATAGGATTTATACAATTATATCTTTTTTCTCATGTTTTGAAATTTTATTTATTATAAAAAAAAAAAATATGAAACTAGTGCCTCAAAGTAAAATTTTACTAGTAGTAAATTTCACTAAATTATTAAATTTATTTTTCTTTGTATGAAAATATAATATATTGTTTTTAAAACTATTGTTTATAGATCTAAAAAGAGAGAATTATAACATTTTCCTTTGAAAATAGGTTTTATGAAATGCTCTTTTGTTAGAGTTAAAAATGAGGGTTAGTAATAATTGCTTTCATCCGCTTTACATGTTTATTTTTCACTTTATTTTTGTGATGTCTTGACGTCTTTTAAGCGGAATAGAAGAGATGCAATACAGCTCTAAGTCCTCAACATAATATTTAATAAGCAGTAAGTGTTACTTTTTTATTCACCCAGACTTTACAAATGCTTTGCTTGGCTCGACAGGACTGCTGTTACTTCTGCAGCAAAGTGTCCTTATTATGGACTTTGGCTGAGCTGGCTTATTAAATGGAACGCCGCACACTTTCTTTGTAATCCTAAAAGAGAACTCTCCTCAATTAAAATAAGGTCGGTAGATGAATAGAGGTAACAACTGCAAGAATATTAAAAATAGCAAATATAAATTAATTTATTTGCATTGAGACTATATATTAATTAATCATATTATATTCAAAATGTTTATAAAATTCTGCAAATGATTGAACAATGAGTTATTATTTTAATTAAATGTGCATTTAATAAGTTGATTATTATTTTTTCAACTTAGTGATTACAAAGGTTCATATTTAAAAAAGATTAACCAAAAAACCTGTATCTTTTCTAATGATGATCCAATTTCGATTATTCATTCAGATTATTCAATTTCCGAATTTATCATAAATTATTTTTTTTTTTTTATGTCTTATGATATTTTCTCTCGGAGACAAGTGATGTGAAACATTTGAAGTTTCATCGATGTCGTCTATTAAATCAAAATGGTTTTGCCTATTAGAAAGGGGAAAAAAATAATCCGTTAGCCAGTTAAAGACATAATACTTAATATTTCAACGCGTTATTGATTCAAAGATAGTTCATATTTTTTATGTATCTTGAGAAATGACAGAGATATGACCGTTTAAAATTTCGAATTTCAGGAATTATCCTAGGGCTTATCACAGGATTATTACAGAGGCTACTTGTGACTGTTAAGTAATCGGGAAAATCAGTTTATTAGTTTTTGGGACAGTTGTAATTTTTAATTTGATTTTTGGATCATGTTATGAAACGTAAAACCACAAATTTCAAGCGTAAAAGCATATTAAGTTGTGGTTTCATCTATTAATACAGTTCATTATTGATTAAAATAATTTATGAGTGGTAAAAAAGTTAATTTAAAAAGCTTAAAGAGTTTGAGCAACCCTTCTGAAGATGATTAGTTTTATTTATTAAGCTCAATTAGCTATGAGTTGTTTTAGTAGTTATTACAGTTGTTTATAAAGTAGCTACTATTACTAATTACTATTCTTGTAATCACTTTTAAACTTCTTAAATTTTAAATTACAATTATTAGATAGCAATTTTAATTCTTTTTAAATAACGATGGATCTTTACACTATTTACTCAGGCCGGGTTTTTACGAAGATCTTCTATCAAACTTATTTCCATTTCTAAAAGTCCAGTGTACTTACAGCTATGGATGTCTAATTCGTTTCTGCTGCTGAAAAATCCAGTTTACAGCGTGGCTTAAATAGTAAAACAAAAAGAAACAATTGTTGGTTTAACTTAGAATTGTTAGAATGAAGGGAATCCATCAAAATTTGCTCTAAATTGAATAGTGAAGGATCATACAAGTTACTTTTTTTTTGGATTGACGAGGACTGAATGGAGAATTGACAGTACCAAGAATCATTCATTCCTTCTGCATGACATTTATTCAAACATTGTTATTTATGTTTGAAGCAATAAGTTTTTCATTTCAACATACATAGAAACCAAAAATTCGTTCGGCCTGCGTGTACAAGTTTTTTCCAAGAAGACTTGGCTGATTTTTTTTTAATTTGGATCTAAAGTTACAAGTTACGTTGACCCTCGGAACTCTTTATTTCCATTCCCATTGCTTTTTTTTTTATTTTTTTTTTTATTGATTCTGACATATAGTTTTATTCCCTAATATGAATAGTAATCATTTTAATATTATTTATTAATTTAAAATATTTAATATATTTATAATTGATAAATCATATCTTGTCGGCCACAGATAAGAACTTAGTCTTGGGTATTATTTATATTATTTATAAGAAATAACAAGATGAGCATAACGTAATGGGTTATTGAGCTCTCATTAGTATTTCTCATCGTAATTGTTTTATAAAATATGTTTGTCAAAGGGCTTTGATATTGTAATGCAGGCCACCTCAAGTGTTACAGTCTGTTAAAATATATAATTATTATTTGAACTTCCGTAGGCATTTATACGAAGTAATGTTAATCGCATGTGAAGACATCTTGTTTTACAAAGTGCAGCGCCTTAATAAGGTCATACCCTCATGATAGTATTAGAAGAAATCTTTAAGACCGAAGCATCGCAAAGTATAGGACTGCATTGGGAGTCTTAGCCGAAAAAAAAGAAGAGTATTCTCAATATAATAATGACAAATTATATTTTTATTAATAGCCTTCCCATTTGTTACAAATCATCATACCGAATCAATTGCACTAATACATTCAGATAATTATCTGATATTATTTATATTACTAATATTTAATGCCGAGATAAAACTCCTTTTTTTATAATTGAGTTTTTATCTCTTGTTTTTTGTTTAGAGAAAAATAAATGTTACAAAAAGTTTCATTTACGAAGAGCATTAGTTAGTTGAATACAGACACAAACAGGGGAGGCAGTCACCGTGTTTTCGCCGTCCATTAATTAACGGAAACAGGATTGTCAGGGCGGTCTGATCCCCTTCTTCTCCTGTATTCCCTTCTTCCTTCTCCTCCTTCCTCTACCTCTTTTGCAATTATTGTTGTTTATTAGTTTTAACACTAACAGTAAATGATATTGCAAGGGCAATTAATTAATTAACGATTTAGCAGCTTCATCATAAGGGAGGTATGTTGTTGACAGATATCGTTAGATATAATTATTCTCCTCTTAGCTATCGTATGCCTTATATCAAAAGAAACCCCTCCGAACTGCCAGTATTGCAATAACAATTTAACCATAAGCCATGTTTTCCAACGATGCCCATATTTTACACCACACCTCTATAGCTTGGGACTAAGCCAAGATATCTCAAAATCCTTGGAGACGATGATAAAATAGAATTGGTGTTTCAGTTTTTGAAATCACAAAATTTACTAACAAAAATATAACTTGATCGGAAGAAAAAAAAAAAAAAAAAAAATAAATAAAATTTAACGAATATTAGCAAAATTAAATAAAATATAAATGGCGTTGATGACCAATGCAGTTTGGCGCCACTAAACAACCAAACAAACAAACAAACTACAGTCGTCAGAAGTTATTTTTGGTTTCATGTTTGGGAGTGATATTTACTCGGGGCAACCCCCACGAAATTTTACTTTCAATACTTGTATATCACGAAGCCCCATTGCCTTTAGAGGTGTAGCATTGAGGAAACCCCAAAAAATATCTGCGACTATATGAAAAACTTTGCAATTATTTATTTTTCCTATTTCACGAATGTTGTCTAATATTTAATGCCCTAAACGGTCCAACAAAAATATTTTTTTAAGTATTTTTAAACTGTTTTGTTAGAAACTGGTATAATGTCAAATATACGATATGAAGGTTTTAGTACTTGAAAGTTTTATAATAGATTCCGATAAGATATAAAACAATTTAATGATATTTTAGATGAATTGGGCCATTATAAATATATTTTCTCAATTTTAAAAATATTCTAATCTTTATTCATATCTCTAGTCTATGAAAGACAGATTCTATTATATTATGCAATCCTCTCTCAGAAATTCTCGATTTTAAAACATAAATCTTCACCAATAACATGCTTTTCAAACAAAAAAACTTACATTTTTTACTATACAAAATTTTACAAGACGGAGTCTTTAGAATTTATCCCTTTGTACAACAAATTGCATTATATCACATATTGTTTTCTGTGTCCTCTTTAATAAAATTGTATTTTTTTTTTTAATTACATTTTATTTCGTTGTTTTTTTTTTTTAATTTCTTCTTTGATAAAATTTTTGTAAGTAGTTTGATAAAAATTGGAATTAAATTATGTAAGAAATTGTTTGAAAAAATAACGAAATAAAATTATATGAATGTGAACGCAGGGAACAAACTGGAATGTGTGATACAATTTGTATTACAAAATTATAAACCCTGAAGACCGTGGACTCTAAAACGTGGCATTCAAATTTTTAAAAAATTGTCCATATTATTTTATTATTATTATTTTGAAAGTACATATCACTTTCAATACCGGTGACGTGGTGGGGAGAGAAGCACTGGGATCTCTTGGAGCCAGGATTTGCCGTCCACACGAAGGTGGCAAAGCTTGGTTCAGCGTTCCCAAGGCTGAATATAAATATTGTTTATAGACGTGAATTTGTATTTACTTTATTTTTAATCATGAGAGATAGTTGACCGTGGATGACTTATACGAGGAGAAGATAGTTGGGGGTGCGGTCAAAATACAACTTAAATAAGTTGAAATAACTTATTTAATCGTGACAGCGTTTCGGCCAGAATTTTTAGCCTTCATCAGGGCTAAGAACAGAACAAGATAACGCCCAATGGATACAGAAAATAAAAAAAAAATATAAACAGAATGACATAATTGTACAGAATCAAATGAATCTGTACGATCATGTAATTTTTTTTCATTCTGTTTATATTTTCTTTATTCATTAGTTATTATCTTTCATTAGTTCTGTTCTTAGCCCTGATGAAGGCTAAAAATTCTGGCCGAAACGTTGGCACGATTATATAAGTTATTTCAACTTATTTGTGTTATATTTTGACCTACCCCCAACCATCTTCTCCTCGTATACTTTATTTTTAATTTAATTAGATTTAATTTAATTTTAATCTAATAAATTTAATTTTGTTAATCTTGTATATAAATAATTTTGTTATTATTTAATCTGTTTTATTGCATTTATTATATTGATTTCGACTTTTTTATTCACATTATTTTATTTTACTATCCTCTCTTTATTTTTCTCAAACTTGAGAAATATATCTACATCCTAAATAAATCAAGTGATTGCAGTTAATTTACTAATTAAAAATTTTCTTACAATTTTGTAAGTGTCAAACAAAAGTGTCTTTTGTGCTAATTTTAAGTTTTCAAGATCAATTCCGAGATCTTCCGTTCTTTTCTAGGTACTTTTAAAAACTAATCCGTTTGAAGATAAGACTATCGGACTTAAAATATAGCGCACTAACCAAGGTGGGAGTGCAAAGATTCATTCTTCGGGACCGCAGAAAAATGAATGTTTAACTGCTCCTGGGCCCTGTTTCATAATAAAGTACAAACTAATACTATTAGTCTTGTAGATTTATCTTAATTAAATTACACAGACTTGTACAATAGTAACTTGTACTTTAGTATTTTTTAATATCTGTAATATCACTAATAGTCATCCCTATTATAAAAAAAAATAAGTATTAGTATTATTACCACACTAGTTTCTACACTTGTACTATGAACTAATACTATTAGCTTTCATTATGAAACAGGGCCCTGGTGGGAATCGAACCCACAACGTTCCGAACCGACCGCACTGAGACCTGCGCCCCAACCCGCACGGCCGTGACGTCCCTGTGCCTACAAGGTACACAATGGTTTGTTTCGATTCCTTGATCTTTAGGTATTAAATAAATACCTTCTCAAACTTGTATTGGCTGAAGTCGATCTTTCTCTCGGAGTTGTGGTGTTTTCTCCGCTCTTAAATTAGTTCTGCCTAACTTCCAGTATTTTCCTTCCTTTCATGCTTACTTTATAATTACTTGTACTTGGTAGTAAGGATTTAAAAGAAACTTTCCCTACTATAGTATCTCGTTCTAGCATAATATGAAACAAAAAAAATCCATCTAGAAGAATCAGACATTAAATAAAACTATAAAGTCTGAAGCAGAGAGAGAAATAAAAACATAAATGGAGGTTTTGTATAAAGAGAGGAAAGTTATTAATTGAAAAGCTTATACATTTCCTCTTCCTACACAGGTCAGCCATCTTCAATTCTAATAAAAGATTGGCTGACACCAATTAATTCAAGCGGTTTTGGATTTGTTTAATATTTGTGGTCACGAAACATTCCTTAAAAAGAAAAATATTTGATTCTCATGTATTTTATTTCCTGAATCTAAATATGATATTTTCTTTTCCCATCTTGAAGGGCTTTCGAGAGACAGGTATTTATGATTTGAGAGTAAGAAATGACGATATTTCACCTCTGGATTATGTGCATCCTAACAGTCAAACAATAATTGACTAGCATATTAGGAATCCATTTGCCTTGGCACCTCTTCTGTAGTTGAAATTTCCCGATGAAAGTTTTCCTCTCTGGAAAAATCTTTCGCGATTAAATCTAATTGCAAGTTCAGGCAATGTTTTTTTTATGTACATAACTTTTCACTCTTTTAAATTCAATAATTGCCTGCTACTTAGGATAAATATAATTGAACAAAGAAGAAAATCCGTTGTTACTTAGTTAAATTGTATTTGTGTCATGTTTTGTTGTCTAATTTATCTAAATTAGAGTCAATTATTTATGAAAAGTTTTTTTTTCTTCTTGTTGTTAAAATATTTCAGCCTTTGTATACTTATACTTCTGAATCTATTGTAACTAAAAAAAAAACATGTGTTGTAATGATGATTTTATATTGATATTTTTATTTATTTATTTTTTTTCGAACCCTTCATTAAAATGAATTAGTACATCATACTTATATAATGCATAAAATCTATTATATATGTTTTTACTGAGTTTTCTCCCTTTGATTGCCTTGTTGCATTATAAGTTGAAAATTTAGTGGAACGTTTCCACTCAGTCTTCTGTTCTCTTTTTTGCCTACTTTGTAAAGGGAATGCGCTATAGGAATAATTTATTTAGGTATTATTATGGTCGACCGTCAGCGAAATATAGAAGATAAGAACAGAAATAAACAAACAGTAAATAATTTACTGTAAACAAATATTTATTGTGCAATCAGAGTAGATGCACCAGCATTTTGCAGTTTAGCAAAAAATTTTGAATGTTTTTATTATTATGATCTTATTTTATTCCATGTATGTTTCATATTCGTAAATTTCTCTCAAAGCTTTCTTAAGATTACACCGAATAAAAGGATTATTATTTCTTAAAGTGAATCAACTTAACCTTAGTTAGCACATCAGTAGTAAACATAAAAAAACCACCAGCTGGCAAGGGAATGTACCAATAGTAGGAACCTGATTCATTATACAATAAATTATATTAATGAATATTAATCTTAATAAAATCTTTTTAAAAATGCTTAACGCTTTGTTAGTTATCGTTTAGTAAATTTATCATTATTTATTATCAATAAGGATAATCTTAATTTCAATCGTATTAGTATTTTAGTAGTGTCACAATTTGATCTTACTTAAAATATTTATTTTATATATAATCCTTAACATTCTTGAGACTGGTTATTATTGATTAAATAAAAAAATTGTATCCAATTTTAGTCTCAAAACAATTTACATTTCTTTTTAAGCCCGACGTTTTGGCCAATTCTGCCATCCTCAAGAACAATCTATCACAATCGGCTTTTATTATAGATATGATTTTAAACAAATAGCAATAATATTAATAAATTATCTATCATACCTTAATATAATTTTTGAACATCAATTTAAAAAAAATCATTTTGTAGGTTATATCCATAAGGATAATCTTGATTTCAATCATATTATAAATATTCAAAATTCAAACTTTGAACAATGCTAATTTACAAGAGGTTCTTTTCAATAGTGTCATAATTTGACGTTACTTAAAATATTTATTTTAGTTTTACTTAGATGTGACTGCTGAAAAAATTAAGTTTTTGATGAAACAATTTTATGCATCTTGGAGAACTTAGTTCACACATCCAGAAACAAGAATTTAAATAATATATGATTTCAAACAAAATGTATTGGAACATTCTTAAAAAAAACCGTCATAACCAAACTTCCTTAACATACTAATTACCATGTCCAGGCGGATACATTTTTATTAATGAAATAATCAGTCAACGAATTCCTCGGTTGCCGAAATTTCTATAACAGTAATTCAGAACAATTGTACTTGTAAATTACGGCGTGCGTTTCATTCAAACTCTGAAGCTGTTCCTAGGCCTTATTTCATATAATTTAAATCTCAAGTGTCTACGATTGCAACAGTGCCTTCAATTTGTGAGTCAATTCTAATTCCAACTATATTTTCAGAGATCTATATTTAAAAAAAATATATATGGCATTTATTCTCCATTTCCATTAGTTTTACTTGAAGCTACATTCCAGTTCCAATAGGCATTTCTAATTCAGGAAACACTGCTAATTAGAGCTATCAAAGGTTCCTTTAGACAATACATCAAATCCGAAAGGTAGAATGAATCCGAAACCTAACAAGTTATCTTTTGTACAAGTTAAAGCAGGGAGACCCGCCACTTACAGACTCAGCTGCCGAATTCCTGCTTAAATTGGAAGGGTCGGGTTCTATAGAGTCCTCGCTGGGCCCTGCCTGGATAAGGGGTCTTCGCTAACCATTGTTTCCTTGTAATTAGTCTTGTCTTCCTCAAGGCATGGGATTTACTGCATTTCGTGATGGATTAATAAAATGTTAGACTACAACTGTTCTATACCTTTGCAATAATCTAAAACATTCTAAGTCTGCATTGTATAATTTACAGAATAACAAATATAAAATTTACCCGACTTAGGATTAGGTGTCTGTGATATTGAATCATTCTAGTTTCCCTTCATGTATTAATATTACTTTTCATAGTGACAAACTAATAACTTAAGCTAGAACTTATTAAATGTATTTATTGTTGGTTGGCGCTATAAAACATGAAGAACTTTTTTCGTGTTTGTCACTACTTATCATGGTTCCAGTAGTTCCTCCATAGAAGATACGTGTAGCACCATAAACATTTATAGTCCAAGAGCCCAAGAGGAGAAAAAAGGCAGTTATCTCACCCCAATTGTTTATTACTTTAATGAAAACTATGTTTAATTAATAGTCAAAATTGTTCAGTCTGCCAAGTATAGGTAGGGGGAATAAAAAATTGTGGTTGTTTTAAAGCTATAAAAAACAAAACAATTTTTCATTCGGAGCTCTATATCATAAAAAGTAGGAACAACACAAGAAAACCTTCATATAAAGAAGAGTAAATTTGGTAAAATATGAGCCCTAATATAATCCCTAATAATTTCATAAAAATGTTGTATGGGACGTACTTTTAGTACGTACTGATCTTTTAGACGAGTAGTTAGTGAATTTATTTGAAAATGTTATATCTCAAAAACCATTTGACGTACAGGCATCTATTAGCACTCAACTTAAAGCTAGTTTAATGAACTATAAAGTAGTTTACTATGTTTATCTTTGTAGGAGTAATAATTTACTTGAAATTTGCTAAAATAAATTGATTTTTAGTTGTTCGGACAAATTTATATTGATATGTGAATATCATAAAAACTACTACACCTACGAAGATAAGTGTCATAAACTACTTTATAGTAAGTTAAATTTCCTTTATTTCGAGTGTTGGCAGACATATGTGCGTCTTATGGATCTAGAGATATATTTTTTCAAAAATGCAACAATTTATACAAACAACTAAAAATTTTGTGAGTTTATTTTGTCAAATATCATAAAAACTACTACTCCTACAAAGATAAACATTATTAACTATTTTGTAGTAAATTTAACTAGCTTTAATTTGACTTGCAGACATCTGTACGTCCAATAATTTCTGATATAAAGTTTTTCATAAATCAAATTTATTTTCCGAACAACTATAAATCAATTTATTTTAGCAAATATCATGAAAACTACTATTCCTACGAAGGTAAAGGTAATAAACTTCTATATAGTCCATTAAACTAGCTTTAATTTGAGTGCTAATAGACATCTGTGCGTCACATAATTCCTGAGATATAGATTTCTCAAAATAAATTAAGTAACTACTAATCTTTCAGTAGATTTTTAAGAAATTTCACTTTTTAAAGGCAACATAGTTCTCGAAAACTATTGGATGTAAATAGCTCTTTTAGAGCTAATATTTCAGCAAATTTACTCTTCTTTTAATAATGTTCTCTTAAATTTTCTTGTGTTAGTTGGTAGTTTTTAAGATATGGAGCTTCGAATGAAAAATAAATGTTTTTTTAAGGTTTTGAAATAGCGACCATTTTGTAATCCCCCTACCTGCTCGTCAATTTTGACTATTAATTATACATAGTTTTCATTATAGTAATCTAAAATTGGGGTGAGATAACTGCCTTTTTTTTCTTCCCGGCTCTTGTACTATTAGTTGAGGGCGGATTCGGTAGGATCCCTAACTCGCTTGGGTTCAAGGACAGTGAGGAAGGGGTCTAGATCCACCGATTATGACTGTTCAGAGTCAGCAGGGCCTTCTAGCCAACTGTCCTTGTACCGAACCTTCAAATAGCCATTTGACATCCTGATGACTACGAGGCGATTTCGAATTTCAATTCTTTCTAAATCTCGTAAACCTAAGGTGATGGAAAGTTGTTAGTACTAAATAAGTTTTACATGATTAAAGTATGACAGAATTAGACCCAGTGATTTTGGACACATCTTAAAGTCGGCCAATGGTGATATTTATAAATCGAGTGTGAAATTTCGCAAGTGAATTAGGATGCAACCGTGAAAAGTTTTAAAACAATAATTTTTCATTTAAATTGACTCATCATCAGCAGTTAATTTGTTTTTAATTTAATTTCCGTAAAGAGTAAGTAATTTTATTTCTTTCCTACGGAATCTAGTTATGTTAGTAATTACTCACCGTCTTTAATCAGTTCAAAAATATGAGCTTTACATTTTTACATTTAGTTGTGTTGATTTCTATATTTTAAAAATATAGTAAAATTGTATAATTAATCATAAGAAATAATTGTCGAATACATTCAACTTTATTATATTTAAGGCCATCCACAGCATCAGTGGCGTTTATCTGTACATACTGACATTTAATCCAGGTATAAATAAGTCGTCTAAAAAAGTATCGAAGAAAATACTATTAAATTCATGGTTTTTAGTTTATTTACAACTTTAGTTCAATTATGTATGAAGTGCATAATTTTTTTTTTCTTTTTTGTTACCTACCTTGTCATTTCTGAGGTGGGTGGAGGTTACCTACTAACCTATCCTAATCATGGTTTAGGGTTAAATTTTCATTTCGTGGGACCGCCACAGAAATAAATGTCGAACCCCACAGGCAGTATTAATACCGACGCCGATGCAGGCTAAAGGCGCTTTAACTGAGTCCTCTACGAATATCCCAAGAAAAAGGAAACTGTCTAATATCTCATAATCACATTATGTTATAAAAATAAATAAATTATTTATGTGATCTTAAATGCTGACCTATCTTTTTGCCTCAGAAGAAAAAAAAACGAAATGAATATATCTTAAATCAATAGTTTTATCAATAAATGAATTTCGTATTCATTATATAAGCATATTGTGAAATATATTGCTAAAGACTTCCTTTATTGATTTTATATTAATTATCTTCATTTCTGATGTCTTCTCCCGATCATCAGGACTCATCTCGTCTGTATTCTTCATCATATTATTTCTACATTATGATATCCACTTCTGAAAGTCCAAACGGTTTGTGTGACAGTGACAGGACAGAATGATAACAATTTTTCCGCATTATAATGTAATATTTTGACGTTTGATAAAATATGTAATCATATCGATAGTTTGGAAAAATTATGATGAACAACAGAGACAGAATGAATTTATATGCTAAAGAAAGATAACAGGTGATAACTGACATAAACCAATAAAGTAAATTATATAGAAGATATTTCACACAATGCCTGATGTAGGGTCAGATCGTGGTTTTACTAAACCAGTTCTGTCCTAAACCATATTCAAGTTATAAACAAACCAATATTGATTTTTTGTTAATAAATCTTGTAACAACTTTCTCATAAAACAATAATATATAAATCTTGTAACAATATATCTTGTTTTATCCAAGATGTATTTATTATCGTTTCATGAGCATGATTCAGTAGAAAAAATATTTCATAATCTGCTGGCACTAAGGAAAATAAAAGTCTTGATATGATGTGTGGTTGTAAATTTAAGAATTAATTGTTTTGCGTGTGTATAAATGCATTTAAAAAACAGCCTAATAAATTTGCATTATTTATGACTCTGAA
Source organism: Halyomorpha halys (assembly GCF_000696795.3). Lineage (NCBI taxonomy): Eukaryota > Metazoa > Arthropoda > Insecta > Hemiptera > Pentatomidae > Halyomorpha > Halyomorpha halys. Next base: position 1,556,854 of record NW_027105704.1, read on the forward strand.
ATGGTCGTAATTCTTTCTTATGTACATACATATATAATGTATATATGTATGTACATAAGAATATATATATACATAAATAAATGTATATACATATATATACATATATCTTAAGTGTCGTTGAGAGCACACAGTAACAAAAAGAAAAAAAGCACTAAATGAATCGCACGGGTTCCAAAAATAGAATGCCTTTATTGGGTTCACATCCTCTCTCTATATTGTACACATTTGATAAGCTGATATCGTTCTCAGGCCGTAACTTCTATGCCTTGATGACAAAACTATTTACGGTTATGCCACCACGAGTGTAGAAATTCCTTGGGTATATAAAATATCGATCAAGGAAAAACATTATTCCATAGCGCGAATATAGAACTCATTCCAAGGACCTGAGTTCGAATCCGGCTGTGGCAGATAACTATTTTCTGTTCTATTGTAGCCGTAAGTCGGCCCTGTGGGTTCAGGAGCCCTCCGGGGTCCATCCAACCTCATAAAGTGAGCACCATTAATTACGTTAAAATCTGAGTTTGGGTGTGATTCTAAACCATTCGCCTCCTTGCGCAACAGTTAGTCTAGAAACAGTACTTCTTTACACATTTTCGAGTTGTAGCGGTAGAGTTTTAATTTTTTTTTTAGTGTGATGTGCGATTAGTGACTGTTTTAATTTAATAATAATTATATATTATTTCGTACCGAGAATGTAAATTTTCCATTACTTGTGAAATGATAAATAAATTCAAGTATTTATGTTTATTTAAATTAAAATTATTTTTTTATCCTTTTAAGGATATTGCA